>NC_056737.1:429630053-429930053 GCF_019279795.1 Protopterus annectens
CACATACACTCACTTACCTTAACTTCCGTACAACATCCCGGCCAAACACTTCCTGTCCCATTGCTGCACTGCATAAGCGAGGATTTGAGATATTCGAATTTGCGCTTATGCACTTTCGACATTTTTGGTTTTCGCCTTTATGGTCCCGAGATACTGAAATTTGAGATTTCAGTATTTCGGAGTATAAAGGGAAACCACATATATATATATATATATATATATATATATATATATATATATGGATCCCTTTACATGATCGAAGTTTCATTTACCCAAAATTTAAAAGGACGAGATGACTTTGCCGAAAATTTTCTTTCACAAACACTGGGATCACTGGAATTTTACTCTGGGAAAGGAAATGCTTGGCTACCATTGTGAACTTTGCCCTTTTCCCCACTGTAGTGCAATCTCAGAGTTGGTATAGGGTGCAGCCCCCTACTTGGGTGGGTTTGATTTGCTTTGGTTTGTTTATTTTGTCATGGTAGCCAAGTGGTTCTTTTCCCAGAGTAAAATTGCGGTGACCGAGCGAAGTCGTCTTATCCTTTTCAGTTTCAGGTAAGTGTAAATTCAATTATGTGAAGTAGACCCGTGTGTGTGTGTGTGTGTGTGTGTGTGTGTGTGTGTGTGTGTGTGTGTGTGTGTGTGTGTGTGTGTGTGTATGTGTGTGCATTATATATACATGCATACATATATACAGCTAACTATAAATCAGTGAAAGGTACCCCTCCCCAAATACCACCTCATGCCCCTGCATGGCCCATACCTACAGGCCAATAATGAGAATGCACAGCACTACAACAGGCATGATTCTTTCGACCATGAATAAACAGAAGTGCACCACACTGCATCCCAAGATCCAACTCCTGCAGGAAAGCAAACAGCAAGAGCAAAAAGATGAGAAATAGAAACAGTGGTGACATATGTTTGGAAAACCTCATCATCAGTGTGACATCCACTGGGTGGTGCAGACAGATCAAGGAAAGACACAAAAGTAAAGAACCTCCATAGAGTATGTCACACTAATGGTGAGAAGTTTTCATGACGTGTATCAACACTTATAAGGAAGACGGTAAACAGACAAGAATTCTCAGACACTTGTGGAAGACAAACACATGTAAATTAAAGATACAGGAAGAAGAGTAAAGAGAAGTGCCACAACTAGTCTTGCTGAAGAAAACAGAGATTGAGACAACTGTGATAACCAACAGCTGCTGAAAGATACTCCTGAAACTGTGACTTAGCCCAAATGAAGTTCTAGTCCAGCAAGAGTAGCTCAAAAGTAAGATTACATGTTTAGCATAAATAATCCTGTCAAAGGCTCCAAATAAAGAAGACAGTTGAAGATAACAGACAGGTACATGAAATGTTCCACAGCTGAGAAAAAGTCTAAGGGT
Organism: Protopterus annectens; assembly: GCF_019279795.1. Taxonomy (NCBI): domain Eukaryota; kingdom Metazoa; phylum Chordata; order Ceratodontiformes; family Protopteridae; genus Protopterus; species Protopterus annectens. The sequence goes on from NC_056737.1 coordinate 429,631,448, forward strand.
TGAAAAGTCACGTTATTAAAATCAGTGTGTGCTAAAGTTTCATTGTCATGCATTTAGCACACACTGATTTTTAATAATATGACTCAGTGAATTTGTAAGAAAATCTTAATATATATATATATATATATATATATATATATATATATATATATATAATATGTATATATACATATATATATATATACATATACACACACACACACACACACACACACACACACACACACACACACACACACACACACACACGCACACACATGTAGTATTAAGATTTATTTACAGTGACCAATGTACTATGCCTTGTGCTCCTTATAGATACCAATGGTATACTTTACAAAAGGGGGATGTTATGCATGGATGTAGTGCCTTAAATGATAATGAGGTAGAACCAGTGATTAACGTAGAGGAGAGTATACAGACACTCATGAAATTCAGTTTGAATAGAGATCGCATTGAAGGTTCTCCATATTTGGTGTGCATTTTATTTGTTGTCTTATATGCATGTGTAATCAACATTTTGGTTTGCCATTAGGTGATGGTTATACATGCATATAAGTAAACACAAAGAGGCTTTCAAAATGCATAAAGAGAATGGTTATGGCAGTATTCAAATTACTGACCAGTCAGACTAAAGAAATGGCAGTATACACATACTTTGGAACATAAGGGAGTCCAAACAAAACCTCAAGATATTAGTTTAAGAAAAAGTCCACTGAATACACAGATCTATATGATCTACTAGGGAAGGTTATGAGTGAGACAGGGTGCTCCAAAGAAGAAAAGGGATTATATAGAACTAAAAAATATTTAAAAAAAACAAGCTAGTAGGAGCAATGTCAGATTAATGCAAGAGCTGGAATGTTAACAAGAATAAGGAAGAGTTGAGTACACTGGCAACGGAAAAGAAAGAGGTCATGTACTTCCTTTTCTATATGAAAGGGATATTTGACTAATTTGAGCACTGTATCTAACATCAGTAACAACCTCCAATGAAGAGCTCCTGCAAGCCTGAAAGCTTGAGCAATTCTAAAATATATTACATCATGCCTATGCTACAGCATCTTTGATACACAACTAAGAACGAGTGCAGTCACTGCTGAACATCACAGCACTTGAACTATTTCTGGGCCTGTTTAAGTCTCTCCACAAACTGTCTGAGAAACACATTAGAAGAGGGGTTGAGTGGATGAAGACAAATCTGCCTGGTATAGTTGTCGTTCATGAATGTTGTAAAATTTCCAGAAGTGAAGTAGCCCATCATCACTAATAAGTGTATTAGATACACCTTAAAGACTAAAAATGTGTCTTGGAACCTGAATGGTTATTCTATGATTATATGGTCCATCAGTTCTACTTCAGATCATTTCGAACAACAATGACTACCTTATGGATATATTATTCAAATAGTCCTAGAAAGTCAACATGACTTCCTTGCCAGGGTCCACCTTGACAGATCCATGGGTTATGTGGACTGTGAACTGGCATTTTCTGAGCTTGTTTGCATGATGTCAGTCTTTCCGCTTTCTGCTCAGTCTGACTGTTGATTCCAAGTCATGGAACAGTCCAGCTTGCCAATAGCTGTTTGTACTCCATTGTAACAAACTTGGATGACCCAAGTTTGGCTGTTGAAGAACTTTGGAGTACAGCTTGGGAGAAATCTTTGCATTATACTGCCATATCAAGAATTCTTCTTGCAGTGTGAATTTGATACACCTGTTCAAATAGGTAACATTTCCTTATTACTATGTTCCTTAGCAGTTGTGCACCCTAATGTCACTAGTGCCAGATAGTATGACATCAGATAACTTCATCATCCCCAATCCAAACATCCCACCCTTACATAGGGTCTGGGTGTCACATCAACTCTCATTTAATGAGTTTCAGCAGAAGTGACTAATAATGTTTCAGCTTGTTTAATGCAGAAAACATCAACAAGGTTCAATTAACAGCTTAGGCTTCTGAGCAAATGTCAGGTGAGGTCATGGAGGACATGGAGGTAGGCGGTACATGCACAGGGCACACAAAGCAGTCAGATTTTCCTATAAGAGGCAAGGTAAACAGATGCATATTGTCAACTGAGGGGCGGGCAAAGGAATATTTTATGGGCTTGCTTGCATGCTGACAGTCATTTTTCTTTCTGCTCAATCTGTCTATTCCATGCCATTTGCCTTGTGGAAATAAGACGTGGTTTGGAACAGTCTACTCACTGCATTACCCCCAACACAAGGTGTTATGTGTACAGAGGAAAAGTTTTAGGGAAAATACTCCCACAGCAGCAGACTGACACAGAACCATGGCAGCCTGATCTCCTGTCTCGCCCTAGCCCTCAGTAAGAGCTAGTCCAGGGAAGCCAGGACTGGTTGGGAGACAAAAAGAGCTACCAAAAAAAAGAAAAGAAAGCAACCATAGTGCAGACTTAATCTTTATGCTGGAATTGGAAAAGTAACCTTGAAAAGTCCATAAGCATTCTTTTGCACAGCTGTGTTTAGCACTTGTGTATGACTGGGCAGAAAGCAGCAATGCCAGGTATTGCATTCCCACTATTGTGATGACAGGAATGCCTTTTTTGTGGTTAAAAATCATTGTAAAGGGATGATGATCAGTAAGGAGTATGAACGTCTTTCTTCAAAATTATTAGTGAAATTTCCAAACTCAAATTATTAAACTGAAATTTTCTCATTGAATCCTAGCAGAGTTCTGTTTAGCCTTACTAAGAATTCTTGCTGCAAAAGTTATTTTTCTTTCTTCCCTTGTGAGTACCGTAGTGCCAGTTCCATATGATAGCTCATCACATGCCAGTCTGATGATACACTAGTTACTATAGTGGGTCAACACTTTCAGTGGCACCAACTGTAGATCAATGTGTGTAATATACCTTTAAGAAGCTTTTCAGTGAGTCAGCACGTGCATATAAGTACTGAGCATGTGCAAGCAACAGTGCCATTTTGAATGAACAGCCAGAGTGAGAGCAAGCAAGTATGCTGTCAGTCAGTTAGATAGTTCATTTAAGTTCAATGTTCCTGCTATCCTTTCTGATGTATTTGTATACAATAAACTACTTAAACGAACACCCAAGCCTCAATGTCTTTTTAATGCAATAAGAAGAGTGACATGGTGTCAGAATGGGATCCAGAGTTACAGCCATGAGGCAACTGGTTAAAGTTGGAGAAATATATAGCACTGGATCATCCCTACTGCTCAAAATGACTCGCAAAATAGGTCAGAAACCAATTTCTGGTACTAAAACTTGCTTAAATGATTTATTTTGCTATAAATATAAAATGAAGCACTCAGAACGCTCAAAACAAATTTCTTATTAAAAGAAATGTCCAAAACTACGACATATTGATAAAAATATTAGAAATAATTACAAAAATGTTTGAAACAATATCTGAATCTCATAAAATGCATAAAAAAGGGAAAATGACTGTATTTTTTTATGTGCTACTTTTTCATATTAACTAAAGCTATTTAAAGTATCCAAAGTGTGCAAAGTGTTTGCAAGTGTGAGCAGTATTACAGTGCAGTTATTTGTCAAAGTACAGTCATTTCAAAGCATATTTTGCAAAGTATAGTTATTTCAAAGCATATTTTGCAGAGTACAGTATTTTGAAGAGTTTATTGTGCATATGACTATTATTACAAGTACCTGGTGTATGTGCATGTTTGTACATAATTACAAGGGCCATTTTGCGTTGTGTTTTACTATAATCTGTGGGCATGGCAGAAGAATTTTGCAGACTTGCACTGCTTGTGTTTGATAACAATATCACAGAAAATTGGAGTGTTTGAGCAGGAATACGATATTTTCATACAGGCTGCTTTTTCTGACAAAGACAAACATACAAAAGCATTTATTCTGCCTAATTTAGCTGTTTCAGAGGCCACTGAAAGAGAGCGTTCATTTGTGTATGCACCTGCTGTGTTTGCAGAGTAGTGGTACTGGCTGAAACAAGGTGAGACCCTGAGTGCATAAAATGTAAATTTAGAGAAATGTCTAACCCCCAAACAAATGTTACAATGGAAAGGCACTTACTTTAAACAAGGGATGAAAAGCCTGGTGAAACTTTTGCAGCATATATAACTGATTTAAGAAATAAGGCTAAGACATGCAAATTTGGTGATTTGAGAGATGAGTTGATAAAGGACAGACTTGTGTGTGGTATTAATAATGTCACAGTGAAAAAGATTTAGCTTCAAGACAGTGATTTAACTTTGAATAAGGCCATTGATATTTGTCAGATATATGAGCTTACAGAAAGGCACACAAGTATGTTTACAAATGAGAATAGTAGTGGAAGGCACAGTAACAAAGCTCATGCTGATAGTATGCAGCAAGTGGTTAAAAGAAACAGGCCCAAGCACATTGTAGCTACCGCAGGTCCTGTAACAGTCCCTGGAAAACCCCGAATCTTTCCAGCAAATTCCAGAGCATGCTCAGTGAAGCATAAGGGTGACTCAGCAAAAGCACCATTAGAGAAATCCAAATATAACAATAACAATGTTTTTCTAAACTTGTTAAATCTAGAACTTCCATTGAGTGACCTCTCAAACCTCTTGTATCAGAAGCACATGCAATATATGCAAATGACCAGGGCCGGTGTTAGCATTTTGGGGGCCCCCAGCAAGTGTCATTCTGGGGGGCCTACCTAGGAGGGTGTAAGGTGTGGCCATGTCCCCTTCTCTTTACTTCAGTCCTCAAAGTTTTCTAGAAAACCAAATTGCCCTGAGGGGCAGATTACAGTATCAAGCATGGTCTGAAACTGTTTCAAAGCTCATACCCCCAACCACCAACCTCTCAGCACATAAGACAATCTATATTATGTGATCGAACCGTGAAATGTTCGAACATGTAATAATCTACCCCAAAATGTCAAACTGTCAGAATGTCAAACGGTTCAATGAAGATCTCCGTACAGTGCAGACATGGAAGTTTTCCATTGTCTGCACTGTAATGCAATCTCGGAGTTGGTATATTTAAGTAGAGGGGTGTGGGGGGTGCAGCCCCCCCATGTGAGGGGTGCAAGGGGGCTTGCCCGCCTTCTTAGAGCATTTTTATGGTTTGTTTAGGTGTTTTTATGTTTTTTTTTGCCGTTCGACATTATGGCGTTTCAACATTTAGGGGTCAATTATTACATGTTCGAACATTTCACTGTTCGATCATGTAATATAGACACAGACATAAGATTAGGGCTTTAAAAAACTGGGCTTTTCAGCTAATAAAGATGTTAGAACAGATTTTGCAGTAGCATGCGTTGCATGAGCCCACATCTTTTTGAGGGTAACAGACCAAAAATACTAGATAAACATCTGAACACTGGACATCATTCTCACAGGCTCTACCCACACCTAATGTTTCAGCTCATTTCTAGACAAAGCCAAAAATAATCACAGAACAGAGGCATAACATCAGAGATAACTTTAAACATTGCTATTATAAACTTACAAAGGTACTAGAATAACAGGGTATGCATTAATATGAATTAAAATATCAGTACATTCTGCAGAATTCTGACAGCACCTACCTCCCAATGCTTCAGCATAATAATTCCAGATAAAGCCAAAATTAATTGTAGAGCAGAAATATAATGTTAGCAGTAGTGTTAAGCATTTTGTTTTAAACATTGTTTTAAACGTATAAAGATAATATAACAAGTTTTCCATCAGCATGCATTGCAATACTTCCTGTACTCTCTACATTCTCACAACCTCTACCCTCAACCCTTCAGCACAAGAACTCTAGACAAAGCACTGAAGCATAAGACAAAAGCTAAAGATCAGGGAAAACCTTTAAAAATGCTTATAAAATGACTGAATGGGTTTTCCCATAATTTGGTGTATTATTTTGCTTCAATCTCAAAGTTTTGCTAGAAAACCAAATTGTTTTGAGGGACAGACCACAAATATCACGCAACAGTCCCACAGCTTTCACAATGCCCATACCCCCATCACCACCAACCTCTTAGCACAGTAATTCTGGATGAAGCAAAAAGAAATAAAACAAAAAAGAACAAGACAAAGGCGTAACATTAGGAATTTAAAACACTTGGCTTATGAACCAATAAAGATGCTAGTATAAACAGATTTTGCAGTGGCATGCATTGCTTGAACCAGTACCCACGGTAGTGGTGCTGCGGTAGCATTGTCGCCTCACAGCAAGACGTTGTCCCATTCGATTCTCAGCTAGAGCATCTTCTGTGTGGAGGCATGCGTGAATGGGCGTACCTTTGTTAAAGGTTGTGCGTCAGGGCTGGTAACTCGGCACGTAAAAATCCACTACCAAACATTAGCGGACCGGAGTTCTGCTGTGGCGACCCCTAACCGGGATAAGCTGAAAGACACAACATGCATTGCTTGAACCAGCATGTTTTTTTTTTTATGCAAAACCGACCAAACATACCAAACATTAGAACACCATGTGACATTTTCACAACCCCTACCATCCTCCTAACCTCTGAGCACAATTCTAGATAAAGCCAAAAATAATAGCAGAACAAAGGCAGAACATCAAGGATAGTTTAAAACATAGCTATTATAAATGCAAAAAATTTTGTAGAACAGAGTTTGCATTAAAATTATATTTATGCATTCTGTAACATTCTTTCAACACAATTCTGGACAAAGCAAAAAAAAAGGCAGGGCAAAGGCATAACATCAGGCATTTAAACACTTATCTAATAAACTTATAAAGATGCTAGAACAGGTCTTTCATTGCATAGACTCAAATTTTTCATGAGAGAGAGCAGAAAATCCCAAGCAGACATGAGGACATTCTACAACATTCTCACAGCCCATACTCCCCTCCCAACCTCTCAGCACAACAATTCTGAACAAAGCAGAAAATCATAGACCAAAGGCATAGCACAAGAGATAGTTGTAAATACTGATGTTACAAACTAAAGAAGAAATACTAGAATAACAGGGTTTGCATTAGTCTACAATAATCATCATCTACATTTTCTTAGTCACTATCGCCCCACTACCAACCTATCAGCATAAATCTGGACAAAGCAAAGGTAAATAAATAAAAAAATATGACTATTCTTATGCAGAACTGAGTAAAAAACTGCAATATGGACATTAATTATCTCAGACAAGACCCCCCCCCTTATCTCTTAGCACAAGAATTCTGGACAAAGCTAAAATAAAACTATTTAAACCAAGCCCCCTCTCCACCCCCACTCCCCAATCCTCCAAGAATTCTGGGGACAAATATTACAATCCTCATCTCCCTGTGTCCCCCTCCCAAAGAAAAAAGTAAAAAAAAAAAAAAAAAATCAGCAACGTACCTTTTTCTGTAGTGGAAGGCTGCAACTAATCCTCTACTCAAACTAAATTAAAGATTGACCCCCTGATTGCTACCACACAGACCATTTCAGCATTTTTAAATTTGTCCTTAAAAGGACAATTTTTCAGAGCTTTTAAAAATTGCCCTTACAAGGGCAGTTGAAAATGCAGCTCTTTGGCTTGTCCTAATGTTCTAAAGTCCTTGTCCTCCTCACGCCACCAGTAATCCAGTAAAAGATCTCCCGAAAATCCAAGTAGCATAGCAAACCTTTCTCTTGAAAAACAAAAGAAAGGAATGCTTGCTACACATGTGTCATTTTAAAGACAACTGACACAGGAAGTGCATTACAAAAAACACTTCCATGAAGAGAAAAAAAAAACTTACAACTTACTTCTTTGGTTGCTGCAACCAGTCAGGTCCTTGCTTTACTGAAGCGAACCTGATGGAGTGCAGCTTTCAGCTGACATCACATCTTACAGGAAGGTAGTTTTAATGGTCCCACGAATTCTGCAATGCTGCCGTAATTACGAGTCTGCGAGAACCGGAACTGGGCAAAGATGAAGGAGAAACCCGTGTCCGCTTCTGTGCAAGTTGGCTGCACGTTGTTAGTGGGTCCCTTGTATGCGGTGAGATAACTAGGGGCATCCCGCAGCCGCGGGTTTGGCGGGTGCCTAACGCCGGCTATGCAAATAATCCTTATGAATATCAGGTGTTCATAAGGGTCATTTTCATATATCCCATGTGCCTCTGATACAAGAGGTTTGAGAGGTCACTCAGTGGAAGGTCTAGCTTGGCTGGCGTTTTTATTTAGTTTTTATTGATTGTTTTTTTCTGTGTGACCATGTCACTCTTTGTTTTAGTTTAAACTTGTTAAATATCAGAAACATTCTTTATGATAAACATCTTTGTTTACCTGCCCAGAGACTTATGTCAAGACAAACCAGAACCACACTACCAATCAGCAGTAATTTATTAGTTCTATGTGTTAAGAACAACAAAGCAGTAAAAACCCAACTGTTGAAAATGCGTTTGTCCCAGAAGTCTTACTATGATCAAACCAGCAAACCGCTCCATTCTTTACAAAAAGGGGAGATAACAAGGAAGCAGATGTCAAAAGGTTTTGATCACATATGATTTGTGAAAAGTTTTTGTCAAGAGCTGAGATTGTATATTGTGGAATCAAAACAAAAGAATTCAGATGAAATCAGAAGCATTTGTTACCAGTGTTCGAACCAGTGTTACAGCATCTTTCCTGTAAAAAAGACTCTAGTTCTCAGAGTGACTTGTCCAATGTTCCTGTTCCAAAGGACATTCCATCAGCAATCCCCATTCCTGAAAAAATCCCTGAGACTCCTCAAGCAGAACAAACCCAATGACTGTCCCTGTTGCTAAACCCAGTCCTAACTATTATATCGTGAGATCAGGTCACATCTCAAAACCTAGTTCTAGACACACAGCAACATGGACATGACTGTTGTTTTCTTTATTAGTGCCTGTATAAATTGCATGCCTATTGAATTGCCATTGTTTATATGACACAGCTTAGCAAAGAGGGAGGATGTAGATCAGTGTGTGTGTTATACCTTTAAGAAGCTTTCAGGTGAGTCAGCATGTGCATATAAGTACTGAGCATGTGCAAGCAACAGTGCCATTTTGAGTGAGCAGCCAGAGTGAGAGCATGCAAGTATGTAGTCAGTCAGTTAGTTAGATAGTTCGTTTAAGTTCAATGTTCCTGCTGTCCATCCTGATGTATTTGTATACAATAAACTACTTAAACGAACGCCCAAGCCTCAACGTCTTCTTAATGCACATAACAAGAGCAACACCAACTGTCCCACTGTTTTCTGAAATGCTGATTCAAAATGTGTTGACCAATACCATAGCCTGTCCTGAAAAAACAGAACATACAAGAGATTCAGTATAGTTGCCAAGCTGAATATAAATCTACTGTATTAATCAAGAGGCTGAAAAAATAATCTCAGTTGGGTGGCACGAACTGGAGATGGCTTAACTATTGACCTTGTTTTGTTTGATAACTTGTACAGCACTGCTTCATCAGGTACAGGAGACGAGCATTTCACTGAATTCTTGAAAAAAAATATGCTTTGTAGAACAACTTAATTGTTCCAAAAGACTGAGGACTGCATCCAGATTTTGCAACGTCATAACATAATTCCACCGTATCACAAGCATATCATTCAAAAGGCAATGTCCAGTGGGAGGGTGGAAAGGATGTCTGTGCTACTTCCGCATGAAGAGCACCATTATGTTGTGAAAAGGAGAGTAAAATCATACTCTTCTGCCTGCACAGAGAGCTCAGAAAATAGTTGCCAGGACCAGGGGTGGCTCATGCCATCAGACTGCAGGACTGCAGCCCCCCAGCTGTGAAAAGAAAGGAAAAAGATTAACATTTTAAAAAATAAAATATTTAGTAGCTAGTAGTATTTAAATAATACTGCTAGCTGCAAGTCCGACTAACTCGCTGTTAAAGTCCTGGAACTTGAACTGCGTGCGCATTCGTACTCAGTGAGTTCCGGGTTTTAAAAAAAACTAGTTTCTGTAAATCCGGACTGTGTAAAAGCAGTCCAGATTAAGAAGAGAAGGCATCATTATACAGATACCCAGAAGTCTATGTGGTTTGTAACCACAGTAAAGTGGAAGGGGATTGGACTGTCACGTCCTCAGTCATGTACGTGACGTGGACGGCTACACATCAGGTAAAGCTGTGCGTGAGTGACAGATACCTTTCCAGCAGATTTATTAAAAAGAACTAAATGTATTAGCAGTCAAAACAGCAATATGCAGTGGAATAATGCAGTCACAACTTGAAGTGGTACAAATGTAGATTTTATTATTTTCTACTAAGTTATCTGATTTATGCAGAGCTCTTACTCAGACTGATGCTTGAAAAACTGACATCAGTCAAAAGGCAGTTTTGTTTATTAGTGTCATCTACGCTATCAAAACTAAGCAAATAAAATGGTCTCCAGTTCAAATATTATACAGTTTAGACTCTTTGATTGTTTTACATAATAATCAAGTAGGAATATTAGGATTTTGGTGGAAAGCATGAAGGAGCTGATCAGATAAAGCAAGTATGTGATTTCAGCTAGTATTATAAAAGACAGTGTGACATTAATGCAAGTATACTATGTTGATGGGCTAGCTGTACAATTTATAAAATGTCACTTATTTCAAAATCTTTTTTTTTAATAATGTAAGTGCATGATTTCCTAAGCAATTGTAACTATGAAGGCAAACCACTACTCTTAATTACAGTTAACCCAGTTAAATCAGAGCATATGAGATATCACAAAAATTAACACTTCTGCAAATCACTAATAAGATGTGCACCTTTACTGTTATCTGTATCTATCCATCGGCTAACCCCTTTTCCCTTGTTTGCAGATGGGGTCGGAGTGTCACTTCAACAATGACAATCATCTAGAGCCAAGGGTCACGCTGCTGGGTGGTTGGCCCTGTCATGGCTGTTCTTCCACGCCACACACTTGCACACACGCACTCACACCTATGGCCAGTTTAGAGCATCTCATTCACCTATTGCATGTTTTTGGAATGTGTCTGCATACAGTCACAATTTTAGTGAATTAAAACAGTGTAAGAAACTTCTCTGTGTGGAAGATTTTCAGTCCATATATCTCTAGTTAATCAGTGTATATTAATCATTTCAGACAATAGTAGTAGAAGTAGCGAACTTAAACTCATCTTAAGTAAAAAAAAAAAATATATATATATATATATATATATATATATATATATATATATATACATATATATATATAAAATATGAAATATTGTACAGAATTACAAATTATTCGAAAGTAACCCAAGCAAGGTAGGCAGTCTGTTTCCAATCAAAAATCCTTTATTAAGTACTTAATAAAGGTTAAGTTCTTGTGGTGGGGCCTATATGCAAATACTGCTGTCACCCAATGGGAAAAGAAGTTTTTGTTCAACAGTCCGATGTTCAATTATGTAAAATGTTGCACCCAGTTCCTGGATAACATTTTTATTTTGTGTGATGGACCCCCAGAACACATCAATGAATTAATTTCTTATATGGATTCTACTACTAAATTTTTGAAATTCACACATAATATTAGTATGGACCAGTTGCCCTTTCTAGACATTCTTCTCATTAAAGATTATACAAACAATAAGTTTGTTTCAAAAATATATAGAAAAGAAACCTACTTAAATTCCTTACTCCATTACTCAAGTACACATCCACTGAAACAGAAAAAAAGCAATTGTAAATGGGGCAATTTGTTAGGGCAGCCTGAATGATTTCAGTCATGGATGATTTTCTCAGTGAATATGACAACTTGAAATCCATGTTTTCAAGGAGAGGCTATCCGTACAAATTTATTACTGATATTATGTTGGAAGTAGTAAATAAAAGGGAGAGAGGTCATTTTAGTCCTTTGCTATCAGATATTGACACCAGCATCACCAGTATCAACAACTCCAATCATTGCTTAAATGTGGACAACCAAGAAATAAAAAGGGACTATAAAACATCTTTCATTATCATATACACTAATGACAGTTATACACTTAAGAAAAATCTTAGAAAAAAATTGGTCCATACTAAATCATGAAAAAGCCATTAGACCATTTATTGATTCACATCCTGCCATAGTATTTAAGAAGAGCAGAAACTTAAAGAACATATTTGAGATGAAACCAAAGGGAATGAATAATGCTGGACACATGAAAAAGTGTGCCATGTGTAACTATTGTAAACACATTAAGGAAGGTAGCACTTTTCTGATAAACAACATTGAAGTAAAACTTCATCAAAAATACAATTGTGAATCTGAAAGGATTATTTATTGCACTCTGTGTAATTGTTGTAGCTGTTTTTATATTGGAAAAAAGGAACGTAAATTAAAAAAATGTATCTATGAGCATTTGTATGACATAAAATAAAAAAAAAAAGAAACAAATGCACTTAGTAAGCACATAATGGAAAATACTGGTCATTCTTTTCATTTTACTGTCATTGATAATATTAAAACAGAACCTCGAGATGGAGCCTGGTCTCTTTTATTAGAAAAGAGGGAGCTTTACTGGCAACTGCGTCTTAATGCATCTAGTTGGCCAGGCTTAAATGAACACATTTCTATCAGCTCTCTTTTAAAATTAAAAGCCCTAGAAAGTTAACACATAAAACTGTTTTAAATAATTATTTATTCATTATTTATATATTTTTAAACACCAATTTATCTATGTTTTTATACTACAATGAAAGTTTTTTACCATCTATTTATTCCAGCTTATACTGATTTTATATGTTACATATATAATACAATCTTGTATATGTCTTTTCCTTTAAAGGGGGTGTGTCAGTTTAAATAATGTTTTATTTGTTTAATGATTTTTTTTTACCCAGTTTTTCTGTACTATATAAAGTGATTGTGTAATTAAATTTATTATCTGATGAAGTTCTGAAGTGACCAGGATGAAAGCGCTTATCATTTGTTTTATTCTCTTCAATAAACTTCAGTATAGGTTTTATTGAATTTGGCCTGAATAGGTGCATTTATTTACTGTGGAGTGGTTCATCCTTCTGTTCCTGCTTGGCATTTTGTGTTTTGCAACAGTTTTTTTCTTCTTGTCTTTTTTAGGCTACAGTCTGGTCAAGTGGGAGGGTTTTTACTGGGGTCCAGTCACAGTTACAGAGTAAAGTTTTGAGCACCTTTGGAGAGAATTTTTTTGTTTCTTGTGGATCTATAGGTAGTGGTTTTGCATTGACTTGCTCTGCTACGTATAAGGTATATTAGGTTATGGTCACTTAAACTATCTGGGAGACTGCCTATGTGGGGATACAATGTGGGGTTGTTAGTTAGGGCCCAATCTAAGATGGATTCCTTTTTAGAGTTTTTATCACATCTAGTGGGAATTTGGACTAGTTGCTGGTAGCCAATGAGATTTATTAGATTACTTGGTGCTTTGGATTTACATGTGAACCACTCTAGGTTGAAATCCCCCAGAATGAGGGTTTCTTGAGAGTATGTGGGTAGAGCACCAGGATAGGAAGTCTTCAAGGCTGGCAAGTGTATTACCAGGTGGGATATAGATGGCAATGATGGTGATGGATTTTCTGGGGTTTAATTGGAGTTGTGAGATAACTATGTCCCAATTGTTGGGAGAAGGGTAGGAGTTGGGAATGTTGAGTAGAGTTAAGTTAGACTTATACAGTATGGTAGTTCCACCTCCTTTATGAAGGGGTCTATCTTGCCTAATGATGTCATAGTCGGCTGGGAGAACTTCCAAGTCAGGTATGTTTTTATTTAGCTAGGTTACTTTTATGGCAACTATGCCTGGAGAGTACTGTCCTATTGGGGCCTGGAGTTCCTGTATTTTGATTTTTGATACTTCTAATATTCGTGTTTAATATTAAGAGATGGTTAATTTTTACCATTGTTGGTAATTTGCCTGGGGATGAAAGTAATGGGGGCAGTATGTTCTGATGATTGTGATGAAGTGGTTTGTGTTGGACAGGATAGATTTGGGCCTGGGTTGGGGTGGGTGTCCCCACTCATGGTGAGCCTGGTATTGAGACTGAAGAACTGATGCTTGAGTTTGGAGATGAGCATGAGAAGGTGGTGTGTTTTTTTAGAGTAGGAATGAATGCTTATGTGTTTTGTTTTGAATTGCTCAGTTGTGTTGTTCTTGAAAAGTTGTAGACAGATATTATTGTAATGCGAGGTGTCCGCATGTGGGAGTGCACAGTATTGTGTTGGACTATTAAGTTTAGTGATATTGATAGACTGATAACTTGTGAAGTTATATAGAATTATGAGAATGCAGTGTAGATTTAGTTGCATGATTGACATGCTTATATTAGGAAGAGGTGGTTCTGGATGGAGGTGCGGCTAGGGATATACTATATGTGAATAGCTGAGTAGTGTGGGGTGATGTAATAATGACTTGAGGGAGTGTGAGTGGTGGAGAAACTGTGGGGTGGAGCAGTGGGTGTGGGGTAATGTGACCTGAGTTGGGGAGATTTAAGTAATATAATATCTCTGCTGGGTTAAGGCAATAGTAAGGAGGCAATGTGATTTGGGAGCTGTTGATGATTTTCTTTCTTTAACATAATACTCTGGGAGGGTCAACCAGATGCTAGTGATCAATGTCTTTGGGGGGCTGTTGGTGACTTTCTTTTTTTTTAATATAATATCCTGGCAGGAATCAAAGAGATACTAGGTATGCAGTGTGTTCTGGAGAGCCGTTTGTGGATGACATCTGTTTTTTTTTTAACCCCGTATTTTTTGCAGGGTTAGTCAAGATAAATTAGGATGGCTTATCAATGTTTTGTTGTTGAAACAAACTCTACTTTTGCATGAGTAAAGTGTGTATGGGTGAACTGAGGTAAGATCACATGCAAGTTCATGGCTATGCGATGTTAAAGAAATACAGTAGTGTAACTGTGGTCTTTTATTTTCATTATTTTAAACCTTGTAGGCTCAAAGCAGATTCTCTGGGTAGGCAGTTGGGATGGGGCAATGCTTATGTGGAAATGGAATGACTGCAGTTCTAGCTTGCTTTGCAAGACTAAAGTGCATTTGAGTGAAGTAAGATCAACCATAAGCTCTGAACTAAGTGTTATGTGAAAAAAAAGAATACTTACGTTAATGACAGTATTGTCTTTTTTGTTGTTTTTGTTTTTAACCTTGCAAGATCAAATCAGATACTGTGGGTGGGGTAGGCAATGGGAACTAGGGCTGGGTGTGAATTAAACAAATTGCCCTTTTGTTTACTGTTGTTGTAATTATATCTTTGCAAAACTGTAATACTTTTTTGTCTGTATTTTAAGATGAATGTAAAATAATTAGTGAGTTAATGAGTATTTCTGTAACATAGCTTCATCCCTTTCTAGTTGACCACACCCCTTTCTAGCTGACCATGCCCATTCAGCTGTCTCCTGCAGCCCCCCTTTGATCTGAAGTCACCAGCCACCACTGGCCAGGACACTATGTGGGTCCATTTAAAAAGGTGGGTATCTGGTATGACCAGTTTGGGGTTCTTACTGAGGACACTGGCATCCCATGGACCAGTGAGCAGTGCAGACATGGTATAATAATTTGTGGCATTGCTGTACTGAAGATCTTTGGAAATGAGAAACAGAGGTTAGGGGAGAATACCCCAAATTATATAGTAAGTGGTTGCTATTGGTAAGGTTTTGCAGAGTGTAATTTTAAAACATGTTGTTACCATCATTCAAAACAATGTTCCTAATAAAGGCTGGTTCTTCTAACAGTTATTAGGAAATAACAGGTGGGCTACTGTAGGTGACTACACCTGTGCTGTAGCTTTTAGTGGTGGCACATACATTCACATGACACTGATGCATATTGTGAGTGGACTACTGTGGGTTACTGTAGGTGTGCTGTTGCTTTTAGTGGTGGCTCATATATTCACTTGCAACTGATACATGTTGTGGGTTAAATCACAAAGTTGTGTAAAGATCTCAGGATTCTGGTATTTTGCACTTACATGCAGGACTGTAGATCTGCGCTGTTGCATTTATCTCACCTACACTGGTGTGTGATCTCTCATATGCCCTTTTGCTTTCAACATGTGTTCATAGGTAGTTACTAGGCATGCAGTCCAGGAGACCATAAGCCCAAATTCCCAATTTCTCCAAAGCACTGTCTGGTTAAGTCATTTGCTCAAGGTTACACAGTAGGCAAATGAATGCTGAGGGAATCAAACCCTGTACCACAGGAAGTAGTAGCATGTTAATCGCTCATAGCCTTACTCCTTTGTGCCAGCTGCCATAGTGAGCAGTGAGAAAGGCCAACTGTGTCAACCGCCATGGAAGACAGATGAGACAATGGGATTAATTGGAGCACTGAGCTGTAGTATATCTGTTGTACCCCTTGTAGGATATTTTCACTTATGGCACCCTTCCCATTTGGTGCCTGTCGCCTGTAAGCCATGATGACATCAACGGGTTGGAGATGCATCATTCATTGCTCATCCCTGCCTTAGTTGCAGCTGTGTGGGCGAATAGATCTGGGACTGCTTCACTGTACAGGGGTTCTTAACTCCCCTCATCAGATTATATAACTCAGCCACTATCTGTGTTTCACATTGCATTATGGCAGTTGGTGGAGGAGGCAATTAGCAGGTAAATGACTTGCTGGGGAGGCAGCATACAGCACCTCCTGGAGTGAACCACAGATTCACTTGATCAATGGCCAGGTTCCACCAGAGGAGGGTGTGGCCCCTTCCACCAGTTCTCCTCCTGACCCATCCTCTAGATCCCAATAACATGTTTCTGGACCAGCTGCTGGTTAATACTCTATCTGTACCCCACTCTATCCGCAGCCAGTTGTACCCCCATCCTAATATGCTATAACCCTTTCCTTGCCAATTATCAAATCCTTAGCTTCACTATTTTTCAGCCATCTGTTTGCCTCTTTATTGCTCATATTCCCCCCACTCATCCATTGTGTCCACATCCACCAGTTTGTCAATATAGTTTTATACAGGTGTGTTTGTCCCCAGTCATCACAGCCTCTCACATTTTCCATCATCCCTTCACTATCCCTTCACACTCTCTTTCTATAGATAGATAGATTGATAGCCACAGTTCAGTTGAATCACAAATCACTGAAAAGAATTCAGGGAAAATACATTTCAATCACATTTCACTGAATCACACTTCATAGAAAACTGTAGAAGTCTACAAACAATCACTACTGCTACA
This sequence comes from Protopterus annectens, assembly GCF_019279795.1. Classification (NCBI taxonomy): domain Eukaryota; kingdom Metazoa; phylum Chordata; order Ceratodontiformes; family Protopteridae; genus Protopterus; species Protopterus annectens. The sequence goes on from NC_056737.1 coordinate 429,648,478, forward strand.
CAAACACAAACTGCACCAGCAGTGACTCACTGTGTGTTTTCTTCTTTTTGTCTCCATTATTGTACAAATGCAGAGTTAGGATATTTAAGTGTGTGTATGGGGGGGGGGGGGTAGATTTGCAAAAGGTTTGCCTCCCCCTACAAAAAAAAAAAAACATTGAGGTATATTTTTCCTCTGTGAAACGTGATTCCACGAAATGGGTTTTAGTGAAATGTTTCCAGTGAATTTTTCAATGATTTGTGATTCAGTTAAGTAATAATACCAAGTAACAGAACATCAGCGATCAAAGCACACCCTCCCTGCACTCCCATACACCTCCTATTACTTATATATACCAATGTCAAGACTGCACAACAGTGGGCAAAGGGCAAATTCCCACCCCCTACTATACCATGACCTCCCATAAAGAAATACCAGCACTTTGCAATCATCAGAGTTTACAATTGCTTGTGTCACTACTTAAGCAATTTGATAACCTGGGTTTCCAAGCACTTCATTGGAATCCATATGTACGTATCTCTAAATATATACAAATATATGTGTGTGTGTGTGTGTGTATGTGTGTGTGTGTGTGTGTGTGTGTGTGTGTGTGTGTGTGTGTGTGTGTGTGTGCGTGTGTGTGTGAAATGGAGGACCTAGCCTCTCAAAAAAGTATCCTTCTTCCTTCACTTATTCCTTTGTTTCCCTCCTATGTGTACTTGTGCTTGCTATGTTCCCTCTTTTCATATTTTATGCTTCCATTCCTACCACTTCAGGATATCAACAACTGTCCTCCTGATTTTCTTGGTGCACAATAATTAATTAATATGTAGTTTTGCCAACATTCTTCTACACTAACACTATCTGCTCCTGTTGCTGCCATCTTATGGCAGTCTCGTGAGGATTTCGTTAGCCAGTATGTGCCCATTGTCTTGTGGGTCTGCATTTACACTGCTCGACATGGCTATGGGCGGCTTGCATTTTTCACGTACTGCTCCACATTTTACAATGGAGCACAGCTACATGCTCAAGACATGCAATGCAGCTTTATTAGGTTATTCAAGTTCTCTTTCCACTGTAGTCTATCAACAATGTGCTGTGCAGCCCTCGCTCTGATATGTTTTGCATCTCTATGAATCCCAGCCATTGCATTTTACCAATTGTACAGTGTACTTATAACAGAAATGGAGCCAGGCACAGCACTGCACAGGAGTGGCACTGTCACAGGAATTAGAAGTGCTTTTCTATAATTCAGCATTAGGTGCGGGCAGCATATAAAGTCAAAATACGTTACACAGCATCTCACAAAAGCAGTGGCTGCCTGCAGCCATTTATTTTGAAAATTTGCATTCAAATGGATAGATAGTATGCAAGAACTATGTTATTGTAGTTTAGAGAAAAGGAAACCACTGGGTTTTTTGGAAGATACAATTAATGTGGATTCAGGGGCTGTTGCTGGTATTGCTGTTTTTTTTCCAGTTGTTATTAATGTAATTACATGTCAGAAGGAGTGAAATGATTTACTTTGACACATGCATTGTGTTACATAGTTAGCCTGTGTACATGCACAGTTCACGTGTTGTTCATGTTTAACATGTACACATTGTGTCGAAACTACACAGTGCACTACACATATTACATCTTCACATTACAGAGCATGTAGGATTTCTTGCTGGACGTCTGTGTCCCTTGTTTCTTTTAAATCTCTATCTAAGGGACTGTGTTTGCCATCCTCTACAATTCGAGACAGGTGCCCTCCATGCCTGGTTAGTTTGCCAAACAAAATCAAAATTCAGCTCCTATTGCTCTCACATTAAGTTCCAGTTTACTGCTGGAACTGTTTAACATCATTCTGTTAATTTAAAAGCCATCTTTACAACAGTTACTAAGAGCAGCAACTTGTTTTGTTGTGTGTTTATTAAACTGCAACAGCTTATCTAGTTGTGTATATCACAACCTTCTGAACTAATTGGAGCACCTTGCACTCTGTTCATACAGTATACTAGAAACAAAAATTAATTAATTAATGCACAAACTGTTTCTCAAATTGTTTTTCAAATTATAACCATAAAACTGTAGTACAATGCATACAACTTTCTTGTCCTTCTGCATTTATATCTTAAGGCTTGTATGCTTAAAGAAAAACTGTCTATTCTGATGTTGCCTGTTGCATATCCTGTTACTATATTTCATCAGAAAAACAACCATTCTGATAAGCATTTTATCACTATTGAAAAGTATGCTTTTGTAGCTCAGTAATATGCTCATTGAAATCTCAATTAGTAGTTTGGTTCTATTTTGAACCTTTCAAATAATCCTTGTGATGGCATCATATATATGTGTGCGTATATATATATATATATATATATATATATATATATATATATATATATATATATATTGTTAGACATCATAACTGCTTTACTTTACTTTACTGTACTTTTTTTTTATAACATTTCACTTTTTGTCCTTTTTGGTGATCTGAGGTTAGAACAGCTTTGGTGAATCTCTAATGAGAGTAGAGAGGACCTGAGATGTTTCTTGATACATGATTACTTTAGGGACATAAAGTTGTGTTGTTTCTGATTGGCCTGAGAGTCCCTTGCTTTGTTTTGGAATTTTGTCAGCTGCTATAACGTGGTCACATTTGCATGATGCTTGGCTCTTTCCCACAGAGATCGGGAATGCTTGGTGACCTCCCCATCATTAAGAAAGTGATTGCTGGCTTGATTACAGCCTAATATGAGACTCATAATTTATTGTATTTATTTGGTGTTTGTTTACTGGGAAAGTCTGACTGGGATAATATCCAATTTTCAGCAGTGGCCCAGGGAGAAAAGTTCCGTATTGACATAATACGATTACAGTTAAAATTATTACAAAGTCTCATACAGAAAAATGACATATCAACTTAGTAAAAATTCAGCTTCAGTTCATACAGAGTGAACCTATACTTACATAGTGCCAATATTTGGACAGCAATAACAAGTTGAAAAATAACATTGTCAATAGATAAAGTATTTGCAAGGTGCAGTTTATATTGATGACAGTAAACACACTTAAGAACAGAGATGATAGACAAAATTATATTTTATCTTTGTCTAACAAATAGATTTTACTAACTCCTTCTCTCTGAACATAGACAATGCATGCTGGTAGTAAAAGGAATGAGGAACTAGTTCAGCCTGGGATAGTACATTAACAGAGCTAGGTTTTATTTAGGTAATTCTTTACTAGTTTTTTATGTTGAAGAGGTTAGAGGTAGATCTAATTTGCAGAGGAATATAATTCCATTTTTTAGCAACAGAGTATGAGAAGATACTTTGGTCACAGGATTTGTGGGGTTTATATATGCTGAGAAGATGTTGTTCATTAGATCAAAGTAGTGTATTAGGGTGACAGGAACTGAATTCAAATAAAAGCAGGACAGTCATTGACTTTATGAATAAAGTTGTAATAGGAGATAAGCTGTATGCAATCTAAGTGGTGGTGAGGTAGCTTGAGCCAATTGAAAGCCCGTAAGGACAGTACAGTAATGGCTGGGATATAGTTTGTTGGTGGTACATTTTGCAACCTTATTATAGCATGCCTCCAGCTTCTTTTTAACTTTAGTATAAAAGTTGGTTAGGATGAGTATACCGTATAAGAGAGACGGAAGAAAGCAGTAGTAAGACAGGTTTTGGTGGTGTTGCTAAGGAACTGTAGAGCATTCCTAATTTTTAAGGAGCCTTATTTATGTTATTTTGAATATGCCAGTCAAATTTAAGTTTATCATCTATTACCACTCCAAGAAGTTTGGTATGTGAGGCTACTTCAGTTTCAGTTTTGTTTAGTGAAAAGAGTTTGACATTTGTTTTATCAGGCGTGTGTGATTTGGGGAAAATAGCAGGTACTGTTTTTTTTTTTTTTTTTGAGGGTTGAGTAGTAGCCATTATGGAGCCATTTCTCAGCTGAGGAGAAGCTTGTTGTATGATATGGAGGAGTTGAGGCAAGTTATTAGATGCACATATAAGTGTAGAATCATAACCATATTATATAAGAAAGGTTAGACAGATGGAGGTATAGATGTCATTGATAAAGATATTAAAGAGAAAGGGGACAAGAATAGAGCCTGAGCCAGTGGAGACAAGAATAGAGCCTGAGCCAGTGGAGACTTGCAGGTATGGAAATTGGGAGAGAGAGAGAGAGAGAGAGAGAGAGAGAGAAAGAGAGAGAGAGCACTCTGCCATTTTACATACTGGAGCCTGTCATTTAAATAGCTATTGAATCACAGTAATGAAGAAGGGGGTAGTCCAAGATGAGACAATGTATACTTTATACAGGAATTTAGGGTGGGAAACTGTATCAAAAGCTTTTGCCAGTTCAAGGAATAAGGAAGAAACAAGTATGCACGTGTCTCTGTATTTATGGTGTCAATGAATGATGGGGCAAAAGTTATACAGTTTGTTGGGTAGAAGCCATGTTAGGTGGATGTTAAGAGCCTTTATTTTAGAAGATAGTGGAAGAGTTACTTATGACTACATCTTTCAAGAATTTTTGAGAAAGGTGATAATATTGCAATAGACCAGAATCTGGAGATGCAGCTAAGATGACACTTTTATAAAGAAGGATAATATATGATTTTTTCCACAATAAGGGTACATATGATTCAGATATTGATCTATTAATAAGAATAGAGCCTGGGTATGTTATGGCATTGGCAGCTATCTTTAGGTATTTGTGTGGGAGGTTGTCAGCTGCAGTGTAACAAGGTTTGGGTTTAAGCAGAATTTTTTTTTTTAACCACTGATGTGGAGACTAAGTGGAAGTTGATAGCAATGGCTATATAGGTTAAATTAGGTCCAGGTGGGGATACTGAGGGAGGGGTGAGTAAAGGAAGTGTTAGTGTGTATGGTGTATTGAGACTGTTGGTTTTGGTCTAACCTGTTGTTTATTATATTACTAAGATTGGTTGTTATTGAGGAGGTTGTAGAAGCACTGGACAGGGGTAAAGAGTTTTCAGTTATGGGGGTAATGCTTTCTATGAAGTAATTATTGAATAAGGTATTTGATATCCAGAATTTTTGGAAGTCGCTTTTATGTTTAAGTTGCAGATGGGTATTAATACTGTTTTTTTTTTATTTTTTTACTTTTTTTAACTTGTTTTTTTACTCAGATTGTGCAATTCTCTAAAAAGAATTGTAGGTTATGGGGAAGTCATTCTTTCCTAGTTTTGACTTTGTTAGAAATTGTTGTTTGTGTCTGGGTAGTTTGCCATGGTGCATGTTGATTTTCACTTTTTTTTTGGAGTGGGGGGTAGATGTTTAAAGTATTTAACAATAAAGTATTAAAAGTATTGACTGCCTCGTCAAGTGGAAGAGTTTTTAGGATAGACTAATTAAAGGCTTTCAATGTATTGATAAAGGAGTTGATATTGAATTTAGAAAGGTTTAAGGCTGTTTTAGGTTGGTGAGTGTTAGGTTGGTGGGTATAAGCTGGAAGGTGGTCATTAAATGAGTTTGGATAAGTTCCAAAGACTGTAAATTTACAAGGGTCAGAGACCAGTATCGAGTCTAGAACTGCACCTTTAGTGTTGATATTACTAAATCTAGTAAGTGTTTTGATAAGTTATGTAACCATAAATGTTTATACTAGCCTAGGGGAAAGTCTGATGTAAGCTTTTGCCAGCCAATATTTACATCTCCTGGTATGTTTTCTCATAAGTTATATAATTAGTTGTCCAGGAGAGGATTTCTCCTAAAGTTGTTATATTATTTCCAGGTCGGATATAGGCTGTAACAAGTCATAGTTGTTTTTGTTGTTGTGATACTAGGATTTCAGCATTTTGGAATTTGGGGTATTGTGTGATTAGGGAGAAAGATTGTACGAATAAATTAAGGCTACCTGCCCTGCTTTCTTGTGGGGCTCATTAGGTCTGATAATACTATAGCCAGGAGGGTGTTGTTCAGAATCTTTAATGTTAGGCTTAAGCCATGTTTCTGTGATGGCAAGAATATTAGAGTCATACTGTGATATCCAGGTATGTAGTTCTGCAATTTTGTTACAAATACTAAGGATATTGATAGTGAATATTCAATGATAAGTACTTTCCTTTGCTTTTGTATGTGCATTCTTTATTCTTTGGCATCTTAAATGCATTATTTACTGTGTTTCCTGTTGAAATTGCACATTTTGCCCTTTTTTAGTGGTCTAAAGTTAGAACAGCTTTGTTGAATCTCTGGAGAGAGAGTAGAGGGGACCTGCTGTGTTTGCTGGCTCAGGATTATTTGAAGGAGAGAAAGGTGCATTGTTTTTGCTTGGCCTGAGAGTCCTTTGCTATGTTTTATAATTTTCTCTGCTACTATAAAGTTTTCAGATTTGAGCAACATCATTTATCATGCAGGGATAGTTGCAGTGGCCTTTATAGTTACAGGCTCTTAGAATTAATGTTTTCATTGTAAAACCACCCATGACATTTCGTCAGTACATAGTTACATGTAGAACAACCAGTCTACACACTGTGAAGCCCCCTCATGAGTTTGGTCTTGGATAGGTTGTGTGAGTGAAGATTACAAACAAGACTGAATAGCCAGCTATGAACCCCTCTTGTACCATCCCCTTGTAGAACTATGTAGCCATGGATTTGCACCTCCCTGCTATCGCTGAAGCTAACCTGGTGGATATGGGTGCCCTGAGTTAGTGCAGCAATTGCCACATGTATACTGACAACCACATAACTTTTAAACAAACTGATGCAGTATGTGGTTGTCAGTATACATGTGGTTGTCAGTATACATGTATGCTGACAACCACATAATTCCTAAACAAACTGATACAGTATGCGAGAGATGTAGCTACAAAATATTACTGGAGGCAAAGCTCTTGCATACAAGCACTGATAATATGAAATAGGATGTCAGTAACACAGGCTTACAGTTCAAATATGCAGAAAGCCACTATACAATCTTGCACAGACAACTAGTTCTCTTAAAAATACTGATAACATTAATAGAACATTTTTGATACACTATATTACTGCACAATAAATTGAATTGCTGTAATATAAGTGTTAGCAATGATAATAGAAGCAGATTTTATTAATTTATTTATAAATGGGAAAGTCACAAATTATAAACTTGACAGAGATACTGAAAGCAAAATTCCCTGCTATGTAAAGATGTCCATCTTTGGACTGTAAAATATGCAACTCATTTTATGTTGTTGACTTTAAACACTGTGCAGAAAACTTAGGAATTACTAAAGTTTTTATATGGAGGCAAATACCCCTACACCTTACCACACAATAATTTGTTGTAACCTGAGGTCATAGTACCTTAGAGACATGTAGAACATGATTCTGGTACAAAATAAGATATTTCTAGTTTTCTCCTTAACTGGACAACAAGAGTTAGAATATATTACGTAAGGGGTAGTGGAACAGAGGGGCTTGCATTTCTGCAAAAAGATTTGGAATTTGCTTTACTGGAGATAATTAACAGTCTGAAAGTCAAAATTTAATATTTATTCATTTTCAGACACTTTTGGGTATAGAGGAATATTTGACCTATCATTATTACATACGAAGAAGAATTATTGCTGTGATGCCCCTTTAAAGCTGCACTGCAGATACACCAGCAGTATGAAATACTGCAACATTTTTTTTACATGACATTGTTGTAATGTGGCCTTAAAATGAATGGTAATAGTGGCCATTTAAAGATGGACTGCCATGAATAACAGCTCTGAATACTTGCACTGACCTTGTGGATTCTCTTCTGCACTGTCTGCTCTTGCTTCATCTTGGAGAAGTAGTGGTAATAAAGGGACACATAGGTCATGATGGACTTCTCATCTGGCTGTGGGACTGCCACATCTTCTGCATCCAGCAATGGAGAAATTCCCAAATGGTGTTCTGCTACCATGAAGGCATTGTTCATGTTCTGGAGAGGCTGGGTGGGCTTTAATCTGTCATAGTCGATCAAGTCAGGCCTAAATCAAAATACTTAAAAAATTAGAATAGTCTTCACCTTTGTCACTGATTATAAGTACTACAAAATTAGAAACTAGGTTTCATTAAATGACAGTTATGTAAAACCTCCACTTTACTACCAGTGATCGATACTCTTAGGCCTTCTGTGTCACACAGTCAGAAAACGCTACAAGATAAGGCCAATCTATCACCACATTTCATGACTCACATCTACCCTTTGTCTGGCATTCTGCCCACTGCTATAAGCCTCTATCTTTTGCTCTTGGCCTGCAGTCGCATCCTACCACTTGGGTAAAAGTAGAGAGACTACTGCCCTTTCTGCCCCATCTGAAGCATATCCTGTTATTCACTGGTTGCTTTGTACTGTTTTTTTTTTTTTTTATTTCTGCTGTAAGTAAAACAAGACATGGCAAATATTAGGGTACAACCTACCACCCTAATAATGGGTGATTTCAACTACTCCACCATTAACTAGGAAAACTACTCATGTACCAACTCTTTTGCTCAATGTTTTCTGGAATTCATAAATTCCAATGCCTTGGATCAACTTATCCACACCCCCCACTAGGGGCAGCAATATCCTAGACCTGGTCATTACCAACATGGACAACCAGTGTTCCACACCAGAGGTCAGTTCCTCATTGGTCAGATCCAACCACAAGCTAATCATCCTAGACATCCACATCCCGCCCCCACCCCCACCCCATTAGGGAAACCACCGTAAAAAATGTCTCCAAAGTCAACTTCACACTTCTTAAGACAGAAGTGGCAAACTTCACGACACCCATGCAGAAAGACAATAGAGGTAAGACTGCTGAATCCTACACAAACGCACTTTATAAGCACTTACATGAGTGCATGGATCGTGCAATCCCTAACAGAACCAACGTGCTATCCTCCAAAAAAAGGAAGCCAATCTGGTGGTCCCCTGCCATAAACAAACTCTACAACAGAAGAAAGAAACTGTTGCAAAAAAAAGAGAAAAATCCCATGATTGGAGGAACACCCTGGTCAGCCTCAGTAAGAAGCTGAGATCCCTCATAAAATCCACCAAAGCTAGTTACGAAAACAAAATCACCACTGATTCTAAAGACAACCACAAAGCATTCTATAGCTTTGTCAAGAATCTCAATGGCGACATTCAGATCTGCTCTGAGTTACAGCACAATGGCACTAAATATACAGAACCAACTGATTGCCAACATCCTGGCAGATAGGTTCAGTGCTGACTTTACCCCCCCCCCCATCACCCCCTAAAAGGCCCATCTCTATACCAGAAGAATGCAAAGTTCCTGTAATCACAACTGCACAGGTAAAAACCACACTCTCCAAAGCCAAGAACACAGTATCCATGGGACCTGACAACATCCCAGGTTGCGTTCTACACGAACTACAGAATGAACTGACACTCCACCTAAGTACCATGTTCAATCATAGCCTTACTTCAGGCTTTGTGCCCACTGAATGGCACACAGTGATGGTCATCCCACTCCACAAAGGGGGAGCCACCACGGACCCCAGGAACTACCGCCCCATTAGCCTAATGAGCCTGGTCTGCAAAGCTATGGAACGTATCATCATGGAGCTTATAAACAATGACATTGGTAATCTCCAAACTCTGGACCCCACCCAGTTCGAGTTTGTAAAAGGCAGATCATGTCTCCTAAACCTGATAGACTTCTTTGAAGTGGTCACCAAAGCCATAGAGGGTAAGGTGGTTCACACAGCCTATCTAGATCTTGCCAAGGCTTTCAACACCATCCCCCACTTTGGAATTATAGATAAACTCACTAAACTAGGTATAAATCCTTATGTCACAAGATGGGTTGCCAACTGGCTCACTGACAGAACCCACACTGTGAAAGTAGCAGACTCCAAATCCGACTTCAGACCAGTGACAAGTGGAGTACCACAGGATTCAGTCCTGGGTTCTCTCCTGTTTGGTATCTACTTCTCTGAAGTGCAGGCTAACACAAAAAGTCTTTGGCTAACAAAGAGGCAGATGCCTGGTGTCAAAGCCATGGCCTCAAGCTCAATGCCAGAAAGTGCATTGTCAACCCTTTAGGTAAAAACTCTGTATCCATGAACTACCACATAGGCAGTAGTCTACTTAACACCGAATGTGTGATAAGAGACCTTGGGACACATGTGGACAGTAGTCTCTCCTTTGATAATCACATTGCCACAGTAGTCAGGAAATCCTTCTATGTGGCACACCTCATCACAAAAGGTTTCTCATCCAGGAAAAAAGAGGTCATTGTTCCCCTCTACTCGTCACTCATTAGACCCATTATAGAATACAGTACCCCTTTTGGTATGTACCTCACAAGACATCTACAACTGGAAAGGCCACAGAAATACCTCACAAAGAGGATTACCGGCCTCAAACAGTTGCCCTATGCAAACCGTCTCAAAAAACTCCAGCTTTACTCCGTCGCATATCGTCTATTCAGAAGCGATCTCTGCTTAACAAATAAAGCTATGTCAAACCCAGAGCTGTTGGACATGCTCCACTTAAAGAAATCCCAATCCCGCTGAGCTACATGCTCTAGGGACCTAAACCTTGTCACAACAATAAACAGAACATGCTGGAGGGATAGATTCCTGTCCCAGAGACATAGTCATTTATTTGCATGCTTATTTACTTATTAATAGGTAATAGATGTGGCCTACAAAGACCAGTGTTCAGCCATGACCTTGTTGCAGACAAATAAGTAGCAGGAACTAGTCATTGTTATATGCTGTCACTAACCCTCACTGTCCCATTCTTCACAAACTAGTAAAAGGTTATAGCAGAACTCCTACATTTGCAGTAGGACCTCATGCTAGAATCCTAATACTGTTCCTCAGTCTGCAACTTTCAGTGTATTTAATTTAACCAGAATGTACCCTTAACTCAATTAAAAGTCATCAGTGAGCTACTACGTTGCCCCAACTGCACCTGATTTGCAAATATCTTGGAAAACCATAAAACAACATCCCAACCTCTTATATTTACATTTACGTCAAAGAATATATTATGTGATTTATTTCTCTCTCACACTGGTAATCTCTGGAACAAAATATATGTTACAATGTTACAAACTTCTTTCAAATATAAATTCAAGAACTTGAAAGACTTACCTCTGCACAACCTGGCATGTCATTATGTAGTTACATGAAAATTCTTTTTGCAAAGTTTCATATTTTAATTAAAATTATTATATTGTCAATGCCTATTATCAAATAAAATACAGAAGTAAGTAATTTATATTAATATTTACTCATGCTGGGTCATCCTTTTTGGATCCTGTTCATTAAGTTTGCTAACTATTTATTTATACTTTTGTAGTTAACTCATCTCTTAAGTGTGCCCTGTTTGGCAAACAGTATTACATTTGATTCATACTCTCCATGCCTAAAATCTCTTTAATTTGCTTCTGACGAATCTTTTTAATTAATATGTTTTTTTCATTACAGACAAAACTGGCTTCCACTATGAGTGGAAGAATGTAAATTCTCCGAGCCTCAATCCACTGAAAAGAACTGCATGAAAACACTGCTTTCATTGTTTTTGCGTGGGGGCCAAGCCACCATGCACTCCCCCATAAGTGTGTGTCAGAGAGAGGACTATGCCACACCCACCCCCAAAATATAAAATCAACACCAACAAGGAGAAATGGTACAAACAACAGGAAATGGTGCTTAGTGCATGCACATTTCCCTGACAATTCAACTTTTCAATGGAAATGTGTCAATGCTGGCATTGTTGGGGGAATTGAGTTTTGAGAAGCTGAGACTCAAGGAATTTGCATTTTTCGAGCAATTGTGCAACAACTAAAACTAAAGTGTATGCACTCATTAATATATACTACATTTTTGACTGTTTAAAAATTGTTCCTGGAACTTTTATTCTCAGTACCCCACTGAAAAATAGGTGTTGTAAAGGAATACATTCCTGGTTATAAAATGTAAATAAGTGACAAAACAAAATATACAAAAGTGAAAACTCATTATAACTTGTTCTTCTTTTGGCTTTTCCCAGTTAGGGGTCACCACAGCGGAACTCCGGTCTGCTAATGATTGGCAGTAAAGTTTTACGGTGCCAGCTCGACGCCCAACCTTCAACAAAGGCACATCCATGCACGCATGTCTTTCGAACGCCACTCGACTGCGGGCAGGATATGCAGACTCCACACAGAAGGCGCTCCAGCCAAGAATCGAATGGGAGAACCTCTTGCTGTGAGGCAACAACACTACCACTGCAGCACCACAGCTAGAAAACCCATTATAACACTAGATGTAAAAAGCTCATTAAAAGATTTTCTTTAAAAGGAGTATAAAGTTGAAAGAACCAGTTTATTTTTTTGTTTATTAAACAGGTCAATGGGCTGGTCCAAAAGAAACTTTCAGGCTCCCTATCAGGATTCCAAAGGCCACAAGAGTAACCCCCAATATTATGAAAAAAAACATTGCTTGTAACTCCAAAACCCACCAAAACTCATATTGCAAAAATTAAAATGTTGCCATACTCCCACAGTCCCCTGCTGACTACATATGCATATATACACACACAAACATATATACAAACACACACTAAGTGGTAGTTATACCTTGAAGTAGGGAGAATACCCCAGGATAACACAACCTCAAATGTATCTATTCTCCCCACTACTAATAATTATTTCAACCTTCCAAGGATCATCGTTCTCATCTTTGTATTTATAACAGGCTTCCAGCTTTTCAGCAACAACCCACCAAATAGCAAACTTAAAATAAAATTACTTCAAGCACAGTTCAAACAGTATATGCCAATGCTGCAAAAATGGGTCTATATTAGAACATCGAATGTTCTAAATAGCGAACACTCAAATGAGCGAAAATGCAGGACTTCAAAACCGTTATTGTGGGGGGCTGCGTCCCCCACACCCACCACTAAATATATATTCCAACTCCAAGATTGCACTACAATGAGGAAAGGGCAAGTATTCTGATCTTCACTGTACTGCGATAAAAAAAAACTTTGAGGTCCTGCATTTTTGCTCATGTGAGCATTCGCTGTTTAGAACATTCGATGTTCTACTATAGACCCTACAAAAACACCTCACATACCTGGTGAATATCACTTGAATAAGTTAAGGAAACCCTGAAAGCCTTATCTTATATATCAGGCATATAAGTGGCAGCTCCTTTCAGGTCATCTATCAGAGAATAATAGGGCTTAGCTCTATCTTTCCTAGCAGAATGCACTTCATTCATTGGTTTATGGACATCACAGGTTGAGTAGTCTCTACCTATAAAATCATTGCTCAAATCCTGAAATTCATATTGCAATCAGTCATCAGTTTTATTTAATCTAGATATCTGCATGAACTGACCTTTAACCACATTCTTATGTACAAATTTAGGGTGCATGCTGGATCGATGCAACAAACTGTTCCTTTTACATGGCTTACTATATACACTTGTGCTAAATCGATTATCACTGATCTTAGTTATAGTAACATCTGTTGATATACTATTGCTGGTTGGACCTGCCTTTGTCCACATTGCTGATTATTTTTTCTACATTTTAAAGGAATGTCAATTTTCTGCGTATTTTCAAGGAATGTCGACTTTCTGTATATTTTCAAGGAATGTTGAGTTTCAAGGGAAGGAAAGTTTATTGTTGCTCATGCTAAGTCTGTTTTCAATGTGTAACTGTTTTGGTTAGCAAATGGGCATCATCCATGTTTGTGCCATAAATTATAAAAGCAGTGTTATTAGCATAATCGGTAGCATACTTGCCTTTGGTGCAGAAGGCTGTGGGTTCTATCACACAGTCTAGATGGGTTGATGATACTGCAGTGCCCCTATATAAGGGGGGATAGGGATGCTGCACTCTTGAGTATGTCCTCCTTTGGATAAGATGCCTAATAACTATGAACTTGTTGTCAGTTTGACAGCCTTCACTATTGCAAAATATCCAGCTTACCATTTTTTTATTGTAACATGGGCAGTCATACCTCTCAGCTATCCAGATTTTTGCCGAATGCCCAGATTTTTGCAACATTTTTTTTTATGTTTCTCTTTTAAAACTTGTGGTTTTTCTGACAAATCACTAATGATTAAAGCCACTAAATAATGGAATACATTTGAATTTCGGACTTCATATCTTTCAGAAAATGTGTGCTAACATGACTCATATAATTTCAGCAATTATATAAGTTTATAAGAACAATATTTAAAATACAACTCGATTTTTGGGCCTTTGTCCAGATTTCTTGCACTAATATAATAGCAAGCACTAATATACCCTGACACTGATTGCCCAGCAGGGCAAGGCTCTTTATTCATCCCTCACCAACCAAGCAACTAAGCAGCTCACCCTACTATTCAGGCATGACCAAAGGGCAACTTCAGGTGCACTCTCCCGTCCAGCTGGTGAATCTGGGTATCCTGAGGCAATGTTACAACTGCCTCATGTACACAGACAACCCTCTCCTCCTACCACAAAACACTAACATATGCGAGAGATGCAATTATACAGCCAAATTGGAAGCTAAACTGTCTCCACCCAAGACTGGAACAGACAGTCAAGAGGAGAAGGTTAACACTTGCACCACACCTCCAGCCGCACACAGACCTACTAAAACAACGCTGACAAAAAAGACACATAAATACACAAAAATCATACTCGGAGGCTCTAAATAAAAACCTGCAAAAGCATCAGAGACCTCCAAAGCAGACACCCAAACAACCTGCACCTCCCGCCACAAACCAGACAACACATAAAACACAAAATCAGTGTGCTGCACAATCACAGCCCTTAAGGCAAAATAACATACCTAACACACTAGTAATAGGGGACTCTATAGTCAGGCACACTGACGTCCCACTCACTAGGCTGGACAAGCAGAAGGTTACTGTTAGCTGCCTGTCGGGATCCAGAATCTGCCACATAGCACAAGCACTCAGGTCACTCCAGAACAAGTACAAATATGACTCTGTCATTGTTCATGTTGATGTGAATGACCTGAAATGTACCTCCCTGGACTACATGAAAAGAGGCTTGGAAGAGCTCTCTGATCATGTAACCCAGGCTGGTATGACCCTGACCCTGAGTAGCATCCTGCCCTCACCAAGAATGATACCTCAGTATGAAGAAAAAATGATCAATTTCAACAATTGGCTAAGCTTCTGATGTCATTCAAAGGGGATCCAGTGTCTGTCAGCCTGGGACGACATGCTCGACAAGCCGCATTGCTTCACAAGAGACGGCTTGCACCTGTCACCTCTAGGCTTTTGAGTACTAGCCAAGGCTCTTGCTGCCCTCATAGTGCCTTTTTTAGGCAAGGCTCAAAAGTCAAACACACCTCTGTAAACAGCACAATTAACAAAAAACTGAGGGTTATGCTACTCAATGCCAGGAGTTTAAATCTCAAAATGCACATGCTCAAAGCACGCCTCAGTATGGAGAATGTCGACATCTGTGCAGTAACTGAAACCTGGTTCAAGGCTCCAGAGAGCACCCCAGCACTACCAGGCTACAACTCATACCACACGTTTTGGCCACAGAACACGGACCAAAACACAAAAGGAGGAGGTGTATCCATATTCATCAAGGATGCCTAAACCTCCAGGTTAGTGGTGCAGCATGATACCTCTGAGATCATCCATGTGCAACTAACATCGGGCAAATCTGCAATGCAAATTGTGGCCTGCTACAGATCACCCTCCATGACCCAGGACCACCACTCCACCTTTCTGGAGACACTGGAAAGCATGAAGGTCCTACCAAACACCCTGATACTGGGCGATTTCAATTACCCTACCATTCACTGGGAAAACTACTCGAGTACAAACTCCCAGGCCCAGCGCTTCCTGAAATTCATCAACTCAAATGCCCTGTATCAGCTGGTAAACTCTTCTACCAGAGGTGAAAACATATTGGACTTGGTCATCACCAGCATGGGCGACAGGTGTTCCACACTGGAGGTCAACCCATCACTGGTTAAATCAGACCATAAACTAATCACTCTGGATGTCCACATCCCACCACCACCCCCAACTAAGGAAACTACAGTAAAAAACTTTTCTAAAGCAAACTTCACCTTACTTAAGACAGAGGTGGTAAGTTTCACAGCCCCCACGCTAAAGGATAACGCTGCCCAAGATGCAGAAACCTTTACAAATGCACTCTATGAGCACCTACAAGGATGCATGGTTCATGCCATCCCTAGCAAAACCAAGATTCACTCCTCTAAGAGAAGGAAACCAGTTTGGTGGACCCCCTGCAATAAACAGGCTATACAATAGAAGGAGGAAACTAGTTCAGAAAAAAAGCAAATCCCAAGAAGGAAAGACATCAATGATCAGTATCAGTAAGAAACTAAGGTCCCTCATGAAATCATCCAAGGCTAACTTCAAAAGAAAAATAGCCAAGGATTCAAAAGATAACCACAAAGCCTTCTTTAGCTATGTTAAGAATCTAAGTGGCAACTCGCAGATATGCACTGAACTAGTGCAAAATAGCACAAAATATACTGAACCTACTGATATTGCCAACATCCTGGCAGATAGATTCAGTGCAAACTTCACCCCCCTCTCACCTCCAAAAGGGCCCACAACAATACCGGAAAAGTGTAGTGTCCCAAAAATCACAGACGCATAGGTGAAAACAGCCCTTTCAAAAGCCAAAAACACAGCATCAATGGGACCAGATGGTGTCCCAGGCTGCGTCTTGCACGAATTACAGAACAAACTAACCCCCCACCTAAACACTCTGTTCAACCTCAGCCTCTCCACAGGCTACGTGCCCATAGAATGGCACACAGCAATGGTTATTCCTCTTCACAAAGGAGGGGCCACAACTGACCCTGGTAACTATCGCTCCATAAGCCTGACTAGCCTGGTCTGCAAGGCTATGGAGTGCATCATCATGGAACTCATTAACAAAGAAATTGGGAACCTCCAAACCCTTGACCCGACCCAGTTCAGCTTTGTTAGGGGCAGATCATGCCTACTAAACCTGGTTGACTTCTTTGAGACAGTCACCAAGGCCATAGATGAGGGAAAGGTGGTTCACACAGCCTACCTTGACCTCGCCAAGGCTTTCGACACCATACCCCACTTGAGTATTACAGAAAAACTCACCAGCCTTACGTCACGAGATGGGTTGCCAACTGGCTTACAGACAAAACTCACACGGTAAGAATAGCAGGCTCCAGGTCCGACTCTAAACCAGTCACAAGTGGTGTCCCACAAGGCTCAGTCCTGGGACCCCCACTGTTCGGCATATACGTCTCAGAAGTACAGGCAAACACAGGAGGACTATGGCTAACCAACTTCACTGATGACTGCAAACTGGGAGCCATAATTGACTCTCCAGCTAACATGGACATCCTCCAAAAGGGCATTACTGAGACAGACACCTGGTGTCAAAGTCATGGCCTCAAGCTAAATGCCAAAAAATGCATAGTCATCTCATCTGGGAAAAATAAAACACCCAGAAATTACCACATAGGTGGCAGTCCCCTTAATACAGAAGAGGTAATATGAGATCTGGGGACCCAGGTAGATAGTAATCTCTCCTTTGACAATCATGTTGCCAAAGTAGTTAGGAAATCCTTCTATATGGCCCATCTAATTACTAATGGGTCACATCTAGAAATAAAGAGGTTATAGTGCCCCTCTACTCGTCACTCATTAGACCCATCATAGAGTACAATGCCCCATTTGGGGTGTACCTTACAAGACACTTCCAACAGCTGGAAAGACCACAAAAGTACCTCACCAAGAGCATTACTGGCCTCAAACATATGTCCTATGCAGCCAGACTGAAAAAACTCCAGCTGTACTCAGTGGCATATCGTTTACTCAGAGGTGATCTCTGCCTGACTTACAAAGCCGTGTCCAACTCAGAATTGAATTGATGGAGAGAGAATCGGAGCGGATGTCTGTCTGGGTAGGAGAGAAGGAGCTAGGCCCTCCAATAGACTGAGTCATGGTTCCCCTCTGCCATCCGGACCTCAGTGGACGTACTAAAGGTTTTCGCCACCCCAGCTTCCATAGTGGTTCCCGAGCCTGGCTTGGAAACCGATGTCTGGGAAGATGCCAGGCTTTCATCAACCTCAAGAACCTTCTTGGACACCTGAGGCGCAGCAAGGGATTCCGACCTAACTTTTTTGGCCTCCTTCCTCGGCAGCCCTTCATATGGAACTACTCTCCCTTCCATACTGAACGCAAGACGTCTAAGTCTCTGGTTTTCTAAATATAATTTTAGTGCAGCAAGATGACTGTGAAGGGTTTTAGGAACGAAAGATTTGCAAATGGGGCAGGACGTATGGTCATGGGCCTCACCTAAGCAAAAAAAAACATTTCTCTTGTGCTTCATTGTGAGGAATTTGTCTCCCACAAGCACACTTCCCCTTTCTAGCTGACATAACAATAATCAAAGGTAATGAAAAAACCCAACAGGGCACTTATCTGTATCAGTAGGATAAAACAGTTGTCCGATCTGGAAATTTTAATGGTCGTCTGAAACATGATCTGCTTTCAGAACTGTCAAATAGGAGTCCGGTGTTCATTACAGCAGGAAAATTCTGAGGAGGGTGCATGCAGATGTCACCTTTATATCCTACATCAGTTTATGGCCCTGACAAGGGACGTCACACATACCCTCCAGGAACAAAGACTTTGGTATACTGGCCAGAAGGTGGTGCTGCTGGCAGCAACTCCCTAATGTTATGAATACTGCAACATGTGAATAGAAGGACATCTTGGCAATTCAGTATAGACCTATACCCATGTATGACATGGAGCTCAGAGTCTATCCAATGGTACAGACAATGTCTTGGTATATCTAAAAATTCCAGAATAAGGCTTTTCAAGACTTATGATAATCTATTTTGGTAGCCTCCCTAAATAAAAGATTAACTGTTCAAAGCCAAATGAAGTGCACCTGAATTTTGTTCATTTTCATAATTTTGAAGAAACATGTGCTCTACTATTACATACTTGAAGAATGTCCTAGCTTCCATCCCCTGACAAACTGTGAAGAGGTAAAAGATTAATGTCTTTTGCAAACTGTTACAAGTCAATAGACTAGTTTGTGTCCCAGTCAAGGAACTGCTTAGCAAAATGGAAAAATCATGTACTTGTTCTGTCACAGAAGATGTAAATATCCTCGATCCTACACAATTTCCAGCCCATCTCAGTAGATGCTATAAAATATACACACATATTTGACATCTAGGAAAATAAAAAAAACAAGACTGACTAGACAAAATGATGATGATAGTGGAGGCTAGAGACAGAGACTCGTAGATTTTGTTTTGTAATGAAAAGTTGCACAGCTTAAAATAGTCTACTTAAGACAAATGTCTAGTTATAGGTCCATCTGGAAAGAAATGCTCATAAAGCCTAGTTTAAATGATGAATTGCAACTTCATAATACATTGTGAATGAGGTAAGACCAAGTAGGTCAGGGCTTAGCATTATTAACAAAATGCACACTTGCAAGATTTGGAATGGCTTATGGATTTGTCCATGATAGGCTGTAATATACAGTCACAAAAGCAAGTTTATTAATACAGGTTTGACTGACATGATGCCAGACATGACAGAACCTAGATACTGGGATCAGTTTTTGCAGCCAGTGTGGGATATACATCATAGGATCCATCTAAGAAAAGTTGCAGACTAATGGAGGGAGCCTTTCTCCATTATTTTTAGTTGATAGGTAAACTAAAGACAGCAAAATCATTGAACATATGGACGCCCACACAAAGGGTACTTACTTTGTGCTTGGAGCATGGCAGGAAAGGTCAATCCAGACATACCTGGTAAGGAAAATCTATACAGAGATGGAAACCTCAACAGAGATGTGATAGAAGACCCGATTAGGTCATGGGAGGAACATCTGCATATTCACGTTAATCAGGGGACTTGGAAAAACATTTTGTTTGATGCCCAGGTATGCTACAATGTCTAGGCAAGTTGTGATATCTGTTTGAAAGTGTCCTCATAAGTATTTTTATAGCCCAAACAGATTACAGAATATGTTTCCAAGTAGTAATCATGAATGCTGGAGTATAACTATAGGAAAAAGGAAAACTGGATCCAGATATTTTTACAATATGTAAAAATGGATCATTTCAGCAATGATTTACTTGGGTGCTAGAATACCTAAGTTATCAGAAGATGAAGCCTGATGCTTCTGTTTTTTGATTGGTTTATCAAGTAAGGGAAGCATTTGGCTAAGCAAGAACTGCCTTTGCTGTATTACAGTAACCAAAAGCTGTTGCAGAAACTGGAAACCTCGTATGGCTCCACTGCAAGAAATATGTACACTTCCAATTGAAATGTATAAAAGGGGATGTTTTGGTAACTTTTAAGGGTAGACAAGTACCTATAAATACACGGCCATCGTGGCTGAAGCACATGATCACGAATTAATACAGAGGTTTAGGAGCTGTGAGTTGGCTCTTCTTCCTACCACTTTCATTTATAGTGTCCTTGATGGACGTGGTCAGGATATACTACCATCCTTGGCAGTTGTATTCTAATTAGGGAGCAGGATACCTCTAAGGTTACCCGACCCAGGTTTAACTTCCCTACATGGGAAAGCTGTATACCCTGCTCCATGAGACACTGTATTACGTACAGGAATATTACGGGCATTTATAAACAGCAATGTTTTGTTTCTTTGTACTAGGTTTAAGCACTATTTATATTAGAAAATATAAAAGGTTTGAAACTATATACTGTTTCATGTTACCATTTATTATGAGTTTGTTTCATAATACTAGGAGAAGCACTTTTCAAATGTACTCAGCTGACATTTTTTATAAATTGTTAAGATCATAAGATTTTTTTTTCCTTTATTATGATGATACTTTGGAGCACTGTTAAAATAAAATAGATGCATCTGCTGCTCAGTTTTACTGTTTCCTTCTCTAAAAATATAAATGTAGCTGGACTGAGCATGAATATGGACAAAAAAGTGATGATCCTGCTATCTCTTTAAGAGGTCATTGAACACATGGGTGATGTGAAGGTTGGTAAAATAAGACCTCCTACTTGAAATGGGCATCTAGGACAGAATGCCTCAGCTCCTTTTTAAGACAGTGCAGCTTCATTCAAGATATCTTATGCATGCACAAGCCTGAACGTACTGTCCTAACCACAGGGTCAGTGCAGTCAACACTAAAGTGACCCTCGTTGTAGGCCACTTTGTATGCTTCAAATTATTACCAGATCATCTTTGAATTTACATGCAGGGAGAACTGAAAGACTTTCCAGTACCTGATCCACTAGGGAGGACTGGAACCTGGAAAGATGAGAACAATAGTGGATCTAAACCACACAGAAGCAGAGGTGAAAACCTTTGCCCATTCTGTTCCCTGAGCTGACAGCAATGACAAACTATACTGTAATCACTGAGTCCTTGGCCAGGCAAAATGCTGTGATCTCTGGGTCCTCTGCTAGACCAAGGTAAATCAGATTCATGCCATAAATACTGAGTGTAATCTATAAAAACCCACAAATTTAAAAAGTGTTGTTGCAGGCAGACAGGCCATCCTGCATCTCCCACACCCCCTGCCTTGCATATAATAACTTTGTAGTTATACAACTATAGACAAAGGAAAACACTGTATAACAAAATCTGTTCCTGCCACATACTACATGCAGCAACAAAAAGAAAATAGTGTCATCTGCAGGTCAAAATCATGATAGTATGTATTAAGAACAGGACTGAATTCCAAAGTCACAAAGGCAGAAATAAAAACTTTGCCATTTACTTTTTTTCTGCATGTCTGGATTTCTACTTATTATGTTCTGCATTTGTGGTTTGTATATTTGTGTTCTTCTTATGACATAAATCTAGGAAAATAGCATGAGTGGAGAGGACCTCATATTCTTCAGCTGAAGGCTTACAGAAGATGTTCGTCACATCTGAAGGTACAGCAGCGTAATTTGTCACTTCCAGGTTGCAAGAATGGCATCCTTGGTAACAGGTTTCAAAAAAGAATGACCAAAGACTCTTGCTCTGTCTTCCCAACTATGACCTTAAGGTCTTCCGATCCTCATATGACCCCTGCTCCCACAGTTCCACAGTTCCAGAAGGGCTATACTCATGCATAGGTAATGCATCTGCGGTTGAGAATGCATCTGGTTGCTGACTGATATAGGGAAACAAGTAGCTATTACTCAACAACTCATCTGCTAATGACAGAACTTGTGAGGCCTGTGCCACCCCATTGCCAGGGCATGGTCATGCTCCCTAAGGGCACACCCCAGCACTGTTATGAGCACATTGTACAAAACAACAAATATGGAATGGGAAGGCCCAGAAAATCCTGTTTAGAGTGGGCCATGCCTAACATCAGTACTGGTATTATTTACACACTATCTTTTTTTGTATCCTAAAAAACACTATCATATAGGTATCAATCAAAACTCCTGATAGGTAAATAAGACAAAACTGAAAAATATGGAGCAAACTCTTAAACATGTCATCAGTAGTCATGCTTATTCATCTATACTTAAGGTTGATTTTTTTTCTTTTTTGCAGAAGCAGGAAATGCTGCATCTATGTTTGTGTTCTTATCTCAGGCCCAGATAAACAATCTTGTGTGTTCTTTACCTGTGGACATGAATGAGTGCATTAAATGCCAACCCATCTCTCCAGCTAGATGAAAAATCTTGCACGTTCACATTGCTGTAACCTGCTGTCTTTCTTTGACACCAAATGAGGAGAGCTTCTTTGGCTGATCGCCTGGCCACACTGGAGCCAAATTCATCCTAGGAAACAAGAGCAGACCATAGTAGCAATCCATTCAGCAAGAGGTTTTAAAAGACAGAGACACCAATGAGTAACAACAAAAAGCATGTGTAATAAAAATCAAAACTACATACACATTAATACAATAAACTCTTTCCTAAGAGACACCAATGAGTAACAGCAAAAAGCATGTGTAATAGTAGCAATCCATTCAGCAAGAGGTTTTAAAAGACAGAGACACCAATGAGTAACAACAAAAAGCATGTGTAATAAAAAATCAAAACTACATACACATTAATACAATAAACTCTTTCCTAACTTTAAGTTTTATGCTCAGATCTTTAGTCATCAAGTCTGAGGTTTTGCCCCTTCATCATTATAATATAGTACTTTCATCTGTCTGCTACTAGGGCTCATATTAGGATTTTTCTATACTTTCTTACCACTGGACTGAGTCTTTTGTTTGTTCCAGTCTGCAAACTTTTGAATTCAGTAGCACTGTTTTTTTTTCTTAATCAGTATAATTTATAGTTATTTTATCTCCTAAATTATTTATTTATTTATTCAGTCATTCATTCATTCTTGTTATATCCATTATAACCCCCTAGGGAATGGGCACCGCTGACCCAGCTTTTAGTCTTGCTCCACAAATATTAATAAGTAAGTAACTTAACTAGTGGGCTGGGAAAAAGCACAAGCAATTCCTTTAGATAAGACAACAAATACTTCAACAGAATGCAAAAGGGGTATCTTCTTACAGAGCAAACACAAAGTACAATTCTGAAGTCTTATGCTGCGTTTATAGTCAACATCACACAGTCCCTCTCATACAGAAGTTGCTAGTGTTTTAAAACCTAAGCTAACAATTTCAAACCTGGAAACAACACAACTGTAATAACAGCAATTTTAAGTTTAGATTAAAATATAGTGCAAGCCCTTGAGATACAGTGCATTGAAGGAATGTTTGATTTGGATGCAGAGGGCTATACATCTGCATATGGGCCCAGGTAGATATGAATATATATAGTTTGTATTTCATTTTAAAATAGAGATAAGCTAAAAGGATAAGAGGGCATTTCATTAGTATAGCCATCACAACCTTTTTCAAAAATGCTTTTGCAACTCTAAATTAGTTGTCTCTCCAAGAAATGAAAGGCTATTTTATCAAATGAAATTGCTATAATTTTCAAAGTACTTAATTTCTTTTTGTGTGACTTTTAAAAGGCACATAATTGGATGTAGCCAGTTGCTCTCTAGCCTCCAAAAATGTCCCCTTTGGTTGGTCTTGAAGTTTTAGATGTACAAAGCAATAATAATTTATCTCCACATGTTGATGGAGAAAGTGTGTTAAATAGGGTACACAGGGGCATACCTGTTCAATCCCATTCGTCTGAAAGCACAAGCTCAGTTTCTCACCTGCTAGGCTTCTTTTCCTCCTGCTCAGATGAGACCATGAAAGCAAAGCATACGATCTTTTTAAGCACTTGGAAGAAGAAAGCATAGTTAGTGTGTGTGTGTGTGTGTGTGTGTGTGTGTGTGTGTGTGTGTGTGTGTGTGTGTGTGTGTGTGTGTGTGTGTGTGTGTGTGTTTTTGCTACCCGAAGATGTAATCTATCTGTACCGTGAATGTGCAAGAAATGTTCAGGGTTGGTAAGTAAATTCAAGTAAAATTACAGTAATGCTCTATTCATTAGAGTTTTCATAATTATCATTCAGAAAATACATTTTTAGTTAGAGGAGTAATGTTTGTTTACGTGACTTACACAACAGGCAAATGGAGGTAGAAAGAATCAAACTCTGTACCCTTACCTAAAAGAGGCAGCTCTTTAAGAGCCTGGAGCTCTAAAGCTCCAACCCAATTAACCAGATATCCATTCTCTTTTTTAATTTTGGCAAATCAGTGAGGATTACCATCAATCAATAACAGGCATTAGAGGTTCATAGTTCTCATTGTTCAGAAAATGTGTGTCTTTGTAACACCTGTTATTTTGCTAACTTTTTCAGTAAATTAGAAGTGTCTGTCACATGAGGCTCTGAACTGTTAACAAACTGCTTCCTGTAGTCAAAAGTACAGAGTTTGAATCCTCTCACCTCTATTTGTCTATGGTATGACTGTGAGCAAGGCACTCAGACAGTAGTCCTGGGTACCCCCAAAAAGGGAAACTTCCACCAGTGAGTTTACTCAGTTAACAAACAGATATAATGTAATGTTTCCACCTTTTTACATTTGCTCCCCTTTATTTTTGACTTTGTCCAGAATTCCTGAGCAATGAAATTGAGAATTATTTTGGTCACTTCCTTCTAAATTGTGTGGCTTTCTGGCATATTGTTGTGGATTACAGTCACTAAGTAATGAAGTACAAGTGGGTTTCAGACTTTGTGTCCTTCAGAAAATGCTTGCTATTGCAACTTTTTAATTATATAACAGAAAGATTTAAAATCTGTTCCTGATTTTTGGATTTTTGTCTCTGATTGGAAAGGCATGGGGGTGCAATGGGATGCACTGTATAGTTCTCACAATAGTAAGCTAAAACACACTCCTCTTTCATTAATTATTTTGTTCATTCATTTTACTGCAAGCAAACATATAAATGTATACAGACATACAAGGGGTTATAATTGATGGTTACATCTGTGTGTGTGTGTGTGTGTGTGTGTGTGTGTGTGTGTGTGTGTGTGTGTGTGTGTGTGTGTGTGTGTCTATGTGTGTGCATGCGTGTGTGTGTGTGTGTGTGTGTGTGTGTGTGTGTGTGTGTGTGTGTGTGTGTGTGTGTGTGTGTGTGTGTTCTAGTTCACTACTTCCTAGATTTGTTATGGTGTAAAGGAATTGATTCTAATCAACAGGAGCTCCATCATATGAGCCATGTTCTTTCAGTATGAGCATTGGTTTCCTTGACTGTGTTTTATTATTTGGCTATGAATAAACTAGACAGCAAAAAGGTTATGAGTTTAATGTTAAAATATTAATTATGAATGCATTTTATTTAACTTGTTTTTTGCATGCACATGGGTGTGAAATGCATGGTTTGTCTGGGACTTAGTGGAGATGGATAATCATATGACCCGTGAGCTGTTCATGATTTCCTTCCTGTAGTGCTGCATTTAAGTCCCTCAGCCTTCATTTGTCTATTCACTTCACCGACAGACAGTGTTCCTGGGCTACCCCTAAAAAGGGAAACTTGTGTGTAGTAAGTAGGCTGTCCCAGGCTCATAGAAAATGTATTACATATTTGCTTTTATTTACTTCCTGCACCCTTCAGATAGCTGCCAATTAGTGTGTCACTCTATGCTATTTGATGTGAATCCCTGCTAAATTGTAGTTTAGTAGATTTCCCTATGCAGTTTCAATAAATGAGTTTCAAAGGAAGTGACGTTTTCTGTTGCTTATGCTGTCTTTTTCAATGTTAGAGTGTTTTGTTTTATTCAAATGGCCGTCAGTGTTTTAAATTAAAACTTTAAATTAAATCCAAATATCTGTGATCATTAAGAAGAAAATGGTGTGCACACTGACAGATTTGAACAGTGTTTTATTGTAATTTGAGAGACACAGCAAAGTAATGGGATATTGGTATGGCTGGTCCATTACCTTGCCTAGGACTCCATTTGACCACGATATGAGTCTGTTCATTTTGTTCAGAAACTTCTCATGAGTATCTTACTTCATACTTATGCTCTTATCTTTTTGTTTTTCTTCTCTTTTAAACCAGGTAAAGGAGTAACCCAGGAGCACTATCTAGTTATCTGACTTTAGGTCACATAGGGAAATGGAGGTCGAAAGAATCAAACCATGTCCCCCTTAACTACAGGAAGTAGCTCATTAAGAGCTTAAAGTTTTAATCCTCTGCAATAGCTGCCAGATCTTCACTCGTGTCTATTTTCCGATAAATCGCTGAGTGTTAAAAATCACTGAAGTTTACAGTCAGTCAGTAACGCCATATATTAGGGTTTCATAGTTATTGTTGTTCAAACTAACTACCTTGAATATAGCAAGCTCAGATGCTCATAAGCCTAGTACTTATTATACAGCAGGAACTTCTTATTGTAACATTTGTTAATGTCTGTTATGTACTTCACAGATAAAGATTCTAGTTGTCTACTGATGTACTATGTTCTTCATCTGTAAATATGTTGTAATTGCTATGTTAAATTGTTAATCGCTATGTAATCCAATGTAACTACTGTCTGTTTATTTTAACTGTGGAGCTTTTCTCCCCGGGCCTCCGCTGAAAATGGACCTACGTCCAGTCGGACACTCCCGGTCAACAAATGTAAATAAATAAATAAAAATGTTCAGAAAATGAATGTTGATGCAAAATATGTTTAAGTGATTAGAGTAGTCTGACTCTTATTTGTCTAGAATTTTGCAGAACATCATTGATTTTGCCTCATATTTATGCCCTCCCTGTTAACTTCTTTTTTTTCTGGTAAATTACTGAGGATTACTGTCAGTCAATAATGCCACTCATTACAGTTTCATGGTTTTTATCATTCAGAGAATGCATGTCTATGCACCACTTATTGTTCTGTTAAGATTTTAAGTGATTTGAAGTTGCCCAGCACTCATGTTAATAAACTGGCTCCTGTTGTTAAAGGTACATGGTTTGAATCCTTTTACCCCCATTTGCCTTCTCTGTGAGCTTGAGCAAGTCACTTAACTTGACAGTGATACTGGGTCACCCCGGAAAAGGGACACTTTGCTAGTGGGTTTACCTGGTTAGCAAATACATAAAATAATATTTAAAATATGCCCCTGTTTGTCTCCCATTATTTTTGGCTTGGTCTAGAATTCTTTAACAAAGAAATTGAGAGGTATTTTGGTATGTTTTTCATAAAATTTGTTGCTTTCTGGGAAATTGTTGTGCACTGCAGTCACTAAATAATGACTGGCATGTGAGTTCTGGACATTGTATTCTTCAGAAAATGCTTGATAATGTCAAGCTTGTTATTATATCTTTCAACATATACAAGAAAAATATTTAAAATCTGTTCCTGATTTTGTGTCTTTGTTTTTGACTCTTGAGCTAAGAAGAAGAGAGGGCAAGAGGAGTTGCACTGTAAAGTCCTGACATCAGTGAGATGGTCTCAAGCAAATATTCATGGTGTTGAGGTATGCAGTCCTACAAGTAACTGTAATTGATCTGTGACTGTGTGTATGTGTGTGCATGCGTGTGTGTGTGTGTGTGTGTGTGTGTGTGTGTGTGTGTGTGTGTGTGTGTGTGTGTGTGTGTGTGTGCATGCGTGCATGCGTGTGTGTGTGCGTGTGTGCATGTGTGTGTATGTGTGTGTGCGTGTGTATGTGTGTGTGTGTGTGTGTGTGTGTGTGTGTGTGTGTGTGTGTGTGTGTGTGTGTGTGTGTGTGTGTGTGTGTGTGTGTGTGTGTGTGTGTGTGTGTGATAGGTAGAATGAAATAATAATAAATCAGCTGGGGAGAAAGGCTAAAGTTGTTTCTCACTGAAAATTTGTAACTAGACATGCTAAGAAAGAATATGAGAATGTATTGTGTATTTTTTGGGGGG
The DNA here is from genome assembly GCF_019279795.1 of Protopterus annectens. Lineage (NCBI taxonomy): Eukaryota > Metazoa > Chordata > Ceratodontiformes > Protopteridae > Protopterus > Protopterus annectens. The sequence goes on from NC_056737.1 coordinate 429,676,687, forward strand.
GGGGTTGAACTTCTGCAACTTACCTCAAGTCTCTAATGTTTGAAGAGCTGGGTGTGTGGCAATGCACAATATATTGTAACTGTTGTATAAAATGTTTTGCCTCATATATAGTGTAAAAGAAAAATGTTACATTGTAACCAAGTGACTGTTTTAGCTAGAAAAGAGAGACATGCTACCAAAGAACTTTTTGTTAATAGGATCACAGGAGGTTACTAGGCTAATGGCCCTGAGGCCCTTACAAGCCTAGCCAATAGTTTATCCTCCAAAAAAGAAACCTCAGTCAGCACCTGTCGCCCCTGTTAGTGAGGGACACAGGTGGAACTTCTTGGACAAATTTGTGGTTTCCAATCCACTCGTCAAGGTTGCGCTTGAAAAGGGTCAGCAAGGTACTCTGTTTGACATGTATGGAAAGTCTATTCCAGAGATGAGGCAGCCTCTGGGAGAAAAACCAGTCTCTCCAGCAGGTTTTATTGTTGTCGCATATTAGATTTAGGCCTTTCGAGCAGGTAATGTGGGAGGAGTTAGACTTACAGATATGGAGCATCTCTAGTAAGGCAGGATCCAACACTGCCTTGTAGGCGAAACACAGATCACCTCTGAACAATCTGTACAATACCGAGTAGAGTGATAGTGATTTGAGCCTGTCCACATAGGACAGGTGTTGGAGGCCATGGATTCTCTTTGTGAAGTATTTCTGTGGCCTTTCCAGTTGGTGCAGGTGTTTGGTGAGGTATGTACCAAATGGGGCGTTATACTCAATTATTGGCCTAATAAGGGAGGAATACAGAGAGGTAATAATCTCCTTTTTCTGGATGCAATCCCCTTACTTATGAGATGAACAAAGTAAAAGGCTTTTTTGACCACTGCTGCTACATGATGGTCAAATGTGAAATTGTTGTCAACCTGACTACCGAGGTCTCTCACCACAGGTTGTGTGCTTAGGAGTTTGCAGTTGATGTGGTAATCAGTAGGGGCTATGTTTTTACCGAATGGTATGATAATACTTTTTTTTGCATTAAACTTAAGGCCATGATTTTGGCACCAGTCATTTGTTGCTGTGAGACCCTCTTGCAGTATGTTAACATTATTTTAGGAGTCAATGACAGCACCCAACTTACAGTCATTCACAAACTTGGTCAGCCACAGGCCTTTTGTCTTTGCCTGGACTTCTGGAAAGTAGATGCCAAACAGTAGGGGTCCCAGGACAGATCCTTGGGGAACACCACTAGTGACAGGTCTGCTGTCGGAGGTGGATGTGCCTATTTTGACCTTGTGGGTCCTATCAGTGAGCCAGTTGGCCACCCACCTGATAAGATTTACACCAAGTTGTGTTAGCTTTTCAATGATGCCAAGTGGGGTATTGTGTGAAAGGCCTTGGCCAAGTCAAGGTAAGCTGTATGTACTGACTTTCCCTCATTCAGGGCCTTGGTGACAGTCTCAAAAAAGTCAGCCAGGTTCAACAGACAAGATCTGCCCTTGACAAATCTAAACTGGGTGGGGTCAAGTGCTTGGAGATTGCCTATGTCTTTGTTTATGAAGTCCATAATAATATGCTCCATGGCTTTACAGATCAGACTTGTCAAGCTAATGGGGCAATAGTTTCCAGGGTCAGTAGTAGCACCACCTTTGTGCAAGGGGATGACAATGGCAGTTCTCCACTCTGCTAGAATGAAGCCTGTACTTCGGCTATGGTTGAATAGGGTGTTCAATTGCAAAGCTAGTTCTTGCTGGAGATGGTGCAGAATACAGCCTGGGATACTATCAGGTCCTATGGAAGCTGTGTTTTTTGCCTTAGATAGGGCCTTTAACACTTGATCTATGGAGATTTGAGGTGCGGGACAAGTATCGGGGATGTCAAATTGGCCTTTGGGGGGGGATCGGGGGGGTGTAGTTTGCACTGAACCTATTTGCTAGCAGGTTGGCTAAGTCAACAGGATCAGTGTAAGTGATACTGCTAAGTACTAATTTGGAACAAACCTGAGATTTGCCATGGCGGTTTCTGACATAACTGAAGAAGGCTTTGTGGTTTCCCTTTGATTCTGAGGCTAGTTTTGATTCATAATTGGCTTTGGAGGTTTTTACTAGTGATCTAATTTGCTTGTTGAGGCTAAGGAGGGAGTTTTTCAATTTGGAATTTGTTCCTTTTTACCCTTGGACAACCGTTTCTTCCTTTTGTTGTAAAGCCTATTGATAGAGGATGTCCACCAGACAGGTTTGTGTTTCCCTGAAGAGCAGGTTTTAGTTCTGTTGGGTATGGCTGAGTCCATGCAGTTGTACAGGTGCTTGTATACTGCACTGGTGTACTGTTCAGCATAGTTGTCTGCATCCTCTTAGGGGGCGGTGGTGTGAAGCTAGTGATACCCTCCGTTAGGAGGTTGTAGTCAGCTTTTTAGAAGTTTTTTTTGGTTGGTTATAGCTGGGGAGATTGGGTGGGATAGAAATTTTGAATGAGACAGACCGATGATCTGATCTCACCAGGGAAGAACATACTATGGTAGTGGTGCAGCGTTCGCCCATGTTGGTCAGAACCAAGTCCAGAATGTCGTCACCTCTTCTGGAGAATGAGATGAGCTGGTCTAGCACATTAGAACTGATGAAGCCAAGGAATTGTTGGGTGAGCACATTAGTGCAGGAATAGTTCAGCCAGTCTGTGGTGAGGTAGTTGAAGTCACCAAGGATCAGGGTGTAAGGGGGTACCTTGATGGAGTCAAGTATGTCCAGGTAGGAGGAGTGGGTGATCTGAGTCATGGCGGTGGGGTCTATAGCTGGCTGTAACTTGAATGAGTGTCTTGCCAACTGTCAGTTGCACCTAGAGTAGTTCCAGTATGTCATGCTGGCAAACCAGTCTGGAGATGTGCCTTTCCTTAATGAAGATAGAGACTCCAACACCCTTAGTCTTCCTGACTCCATTTTGGGGTCAGAATGTGTGGAATGAGGTATAGCCTGGTAAGGCAGGGGTGCTCTCCACAGCCCTGAACCAAGTTTCCGTGACACTACAGATGTCACCATATTCCAGTGCTAGGAGAGCCTCCATTGAGTGCATTTTCAGGTTAAGGCAGTAAGTCCGCATTTTAGCCATGGTGTGAACTTCCTTACTAGCTATTAATAAGTGTGTTACATTTGTTACACATTATACAAGATAAGTATAGTATTCTGCATTTTGAAGATAGAAGGTTGACCTTGTCTTTAGTTTCTGTAATTATTTTGCTTGTTGGTGTTATAGATAATATGGTATTCATGATATTGCAAGCCTGCTGTTATCTATATTGCTTGACGCTGGCTGGAGTTCATTGTGTTTTTTTTTTTTTTTGGTTTGTTTGTTTGTTTGTTTGTTTGTGTTTTTTTTTTTTTGGGAGGGTTTCATGTTTCATGCACCTGACACCTTGGAGTTTTACAACTTGAGTTATTTCTTGTGAAAACCTCTTATAGTTGAAGAATGGAGTATATAGTAAAACACATAATCCCTAGAACTGTTGAATATTTTTTTCCATGAAGAAATAATGTAAAAGAAAAAATATTGTTGGAATCAAGTGCCTGCTCCAGTACACAACAGACTGGACTTCAAAAGAACTATTTGTAAGTATGTCTTTGTAACCATGCTGTGAGCTCCCTTCCTAGTTGTTAGTAAATGTCACACATTTTGCTGATTTGTTCCACCTAATGAGAGGTAGTGCAGTGTTCCATATTTTGAAAATGGAAAGTTGACTGTGGCCACGGTTTCTTTAATTCTTTAGTTTATTGGTGCTATGGATGTTATGGTAATGTCAAAGTATAACAAACTGTCTGAAAAGGAAGAAACCTCACCATAAGAACTTTAAAGGTATGTAGGTTTAATTATCACAGTCAACTACACAGTCTTAAAGTCTTCTTCTAAGACTTGTTCATAGACAGTTGTAATAACATTCAGAAAATCATAACTGCATAATTTAAAATTCCCTCACACCAAAAATGTATTCAGATCCTGGAATGGGTTATTGGTATCAGATATACCTTTTAAAGTGTTGCCAGTAACTCATAACTGCCTCCACGTTTGCAGAATGTCCCTGGTTTTGCTTGAAATGTTTGCCCCAGACCCTCATAAAATTTTTGATTTTCTAGTAAATTACTCATGATTACAGTCAGTCAGTAATGTCAGTTATTAGAGTGTTATACTTCTTGTTCTAAAATGCATGTTGATGCAAAACTTGGTATAATAGTAACTTGTTAAGTCAATCAGAGTACTATTTAGGTTCATAGATTAGTACTAGGCTAACTGCCCTTGGGAGCCATTTTATGCCTAGCCAATTATCCCTTGTGAGACTCAAACCCTGCACCTTGTGTTTATAAGGCAAACACCTTAACCATTAGGCCACCTCTTGTTACAAAAAATACTCCTGATTTTGTCCTCCCCTCCCCCATTATTTTGGCTTTGTCCAGAAATCTTGACCAAATAAGTTGAGGGGTATGGTGCCATCCAAAATCTTTCAGATCTAAATTATGTCTGTTTGTGTTATTTCAGCCAATCAGAAACAGAGTTCAAGGCAGCCCATGTTGCTGCATTTGCTTGGTACAGTTTTGTCATTATCAGTGTTATTTTCCTTTGAGAGGGCTGGGATACTAACATCATGAGTTTACTTATGGATGACACTGTATCTCAGCTATTTTATTATATCTTTCTACTCTGACTGTTTGAATGCAACAGAATCTTTAAGTGGTTATATTAAAAATGGACCTGCCACAGGAAAGTGATCTTTGATGTATTTTTCCCAGAATCCACTTCATGCCCCTTTTATATGAGTCACACTAGACATAAGGAAAATGTTTTTTTCAACTTCCATGTAAATAGAATGGCAGTGTAAGTCACAAGCATAGCGCACAGCTTCTGGAACCTATTTTAATTTCCTCTTTTTTGCCTGAATTACTTTGATTTGTGTATTTGGAGCAGCTCTTACCTGTTAGCAGTAGTTGTGACTGTTCAACAAAATAAACTACCTGTACTGTACAATTTAGGGCTTCCATTTTTTTGCCTGACAGACCCTTTCCCCACAATCTCATGAGGTGTCAGTTTTATCATTCTAGGAGTTGTTAATTGACCGCTCATTCTTCTACTTCAGAGATATTTTGAATAACATTTAATTTACTTTTGCCATTTACCAATGTATGTTTTATCTTTAACACTGGCAAAATGTGCTGCATGTGTTTAAAACTTTTTTCCTTACAATGCAGCACATAACATGATAAGTCCAACTTTCTGTTTTTGAATTTGGGTTAATGATATTTTTTTCTCTTCCTACTGTGGCACAAATGTCCTTGTGCATAACAAATTAGTAGGTTTTATTCTCAGTTAGAGCGTCTTATGTGTGGAGACATGCGTGAATGGGTGTACCTTCGATGAAGGTTGTGCATCAGGGCCTGCAACTCAGCACGTAAAAATCTACTGTCAATCATTAGCGGACCGGAGTTCCGCTGTGGCGACCCATAACCAGGAAAAGCCAAAAGACACAACAACAACATGTGCTTGAACATTACTAAGATTTGTAAGATTATGGCATTCAATGTTTTTTAAAGGAAAATAGTCTTTCATTTTTAACAGTGGATTAAGGGAAAGCTGTTACCATATATCATTTATTCTGTACTTTATTTGTATCTTGTTTTGGTGCGTTATTTTCACATGTCCTACATACCCCACCAGACAGCTACCATGACTCTATTATACCCTAGCAAGATAAGCAAACTCGAACTGCCACTGGTGTTTGCATATTTTGTTAGTTACATACATCAGAGACTTATGTAGTTTAATCATTCATATTCCAGTTTTCCAGTACCCTTTTTTCCTTATTTAGGACTGTTGGGGAGGCAGAGCGTGTCCAAGCAAGTTGTGTATATAATGTATGGAACCAGTCCAGCAACAGAAGCCAGTTCATAATAGGGCATACATACACAAACAAACACAGACACACACTTTATGAAATACAAGGAAGTAAGGCATATATCAAAACTGGTTATAATTTTTGGAAATAAAACTCATTACCAGGAACAATACTATGCCAGCTCACAAAGTCCAAGAAATATCTGGAAATGTACAAATAAACTACTAAATCCAAGATATAAATTCATAACCCCCCATCCCTGACATAAACAGTAATGAACTTGCAAGTCATGTTGATTCCCACTGTTTTGACTCTGTCAAGCAATAAACGGCAAATATAAACGTTTCCTCCTACCGGGTCCCATTTCATGGAGAATAGCCAGTCTTCCCCATCGGGTCTGTTACAACAAATCAGAGGTATAAACATCTTCTTTAACTGTAACTTGTGTCAGTATCAGTACAGAAAGTTTCTCCAGAATTCTTAAAGTATCCAGCATCTGCTAATGTATACACAGAAACTGTACTATCCAACTATTTTAATAAGAGAGGTCTTTATATATTTATTGGAAAAGGATTGTAAACCCTCATAGAGGTATTGCTTCCCTGGAAAAGACTGAGCTCCCCTCTTTGTAACCAAACTCCTTTACTACTGTTTTCTGTAGGAAATTACTGCTGATGCAGTCCTGAAGTGTGCACTAACAAAGTAATTCCTCTCTTTTTGGGAATTTTCTCCCTTATTCATGTTATTGTGATTTTGAAATTGGTGAATATATGCTTGGATATGTGGGGACTTGCATTTTCATTGGTGATGCAGCAGACTTGTCCACTGCAAAAATGCTTTATTTTTTGTTTCAGCACAGAAGGCATCCCAGACAGGAACTGAACCAGATGGCCAGCAGTACGAGGTACTGACGACATTCTTCATGTTCTAGCTAACATTTCAGCGCACAACACTTTTTATGCCCACTAGTTAACAGATCACTTAAGTTTATTAGAGTGCAAGTCACTGGCTTTAATATTTCTGTGTAGGTGTGCTTACATAGATTACAATTAAAACGATGTTTTCTTTTTTAATTTGTTTAACTTTCTAGAGGTCAACAGATGCACTTGTTCCATGTGAATGGCTCACCATGCTTATTTAGATTTTTCAGAACAGTCCTCATTCCAGATTGCTGTCACACCCCACCCAAGATTACTTCTCACTACATGCAGGTATTAAATATTCCTCCCTTTAACTGGCGTATCTCCAAAAATACCAAGAGTAAGTACCAGACAGCTAGTGTGGTGCAATCACAGTGACAGAAAGCTTATGGCTCACAAAAAAAGAGATGCAACATTTTAACAGGGTCAAGTCCACTTTTTTAGAGTGACATAAAAGTAAAAGAATGCTAACAAGCTAAAACATCATCCTTCCTGATAATATGTATGGCAGCAATACAAGATTATACTGGGGTAGTGGAATTACAGCTGATAAGGAGGTAGTCAGGCAGTCACCTGTCTCACCACTGACACATATCATAAATACCAATGAGTGAAGATAAAGGCACACAGAAAGAACAAATAAGAGACAGCACCACATTTCATGATTATCTGTACTATAACATTGCATCAGACATTCAAGAAGTACTTGAACAAAGGAAGATGTATGCATTAGAATAATATAAAGTAGAAAACAATTACTTCACTCTCGAGTTATACTTTTCAGAGGTTTGTCAATGTAGTTTGAGAAATAATGCCCTATTATTAGCAACACCCAGAATCCATGACACTTTATTTCTAAAAAATCCAAAACAGCTTTTCAGTGGCAGCTCATGATACTGTAAAATAAATGCAGTCCATTTAACCATGCCATGAAAATGGAAGACATCATTTCATCATAAGGTGGAAAATTGACAGTGGCTAGGAATATGAGATATCTACCAAAACTGGGGATGTGTTACATGCTGAAAATATTTTGATAGCCCAGTGTATGTATTTGTGTTTTAATTCAGTTGTGCCCAGTGTAGTACATAGCTTTGCCTGTATAAATACTAAATTTACACTTTGGGAAGCAGTGCCATTTTCAGACTGCAGAGGAGAAATGGAAGAGTTAAAACTTCTGAGCAACTGCACCTGGAATGGAGCAATGGAGGGGTCTGGGTAAGTATGACTTTAGAAATGAGCAATGTGAGTCAGGTGACTGAGCAACATGAGTCAGGTGACTTATCTGGATAAAGACCTACTGAATGGTAGATCAAGTAATAGGTGACCTCCTATGGAACAGATGAAAGACAAAAGAAGTGCAACTACAAAAAGGAAATGTAAGGGATGTCTCACCAGTAAGAAATGTCAGGGAAGTTTAAAGCAAAAGAAAGAGAGAAACAGAAGTTCTGAAAAGTACAGTTAAAGAAATCTCATTTGAGACTGGAGATTTTAGAGCAATCTGTTAGTGTACGGCAGGTACGGGAAATCTGCTTGCAGAACTGAAATAAGGGGTGACAAACATTGTGTGAGGCAATTCAGAGGTACATCAGAACAGGATTTTAAGGGGTCATATCAGGGATAGCTAGTAAGTACTCACTGCAAACCAAGTGAGAACTTCTGATGTAAAATGTTACAGTATTGTTTGCCAATATTTAGTGGTTTCTGTTCATTCTCTCAATCTTTTTACAGAGAACATGACAATAAAAGCAAAACAGATAAAAGAAAATATAACATACTTCATCCAATGTGATTGAAGCGATCTGAAACCTCAGGATAATAATCCAGATAAGCCCCAGGATCAAAATTTGGTCTCCATCCACAACATTCTCTGGCCCAATGAGTTCTACTTTTATCTGTTAACAAAGAAAAGTCATAAGAAATTGTAAGTTAATTAACCAAATGATTCATTCCATTTACTTTTTTTTATCTGTTAAGAATGTAACATGTAATTTCTTCTTTTCAGAATTTACATTGGAAGTGTTCTCTAGTTGCGTGACTTGCTAAGAGATGCACAACATGCAGCTGGTGCTGGTAGGAGTCAAACCCAGGCCTGAATAATTAATCTGCTTTTAGCTCTTTTCCTTAACTGTTTAGCAATACCATCAGATGAATACGCTTGAAGTACCCTGGAATTTGCAGTAGCTATAGTAAGAAGGATCAGACTGTTGGCAAACCTCTTGAAATATTGAGCTTGAATACTTTAGCCCCCCGCCCATGCCCCCAACAGCCTTCCATTTCATTACCAACAGGAAATAAGGGCTGCATAAGTGTTGAGCTGGCATGCCCAGCATTTGTATGATGGAGACAGTCCAGAGAACATCTACAGTAGTAAAGATGGCACAAATGAACTGGACAAATAGTCTACTGATAGAAACATGGTGAAATGAGATGAAAATGCAGCTACAGGACAACTCTCCATAAAATTATATGCAGAACTTCATGTTTGTCACAGTAGTCATGATTCATGACATACTGTATGGGCATAAGCTCCTCCAAACAATTTTCCAGCTGGCATCAGACCTTACTAAATAGTGAGTGCCACTCCCCCTTGCCGGCCAAAACTGGCTAGGTGAGCAGCCAGTCACATCCCACAGATATTGTGGCTTACAAATAGACTGCAAAGAGGAGTGTCAATTTAAACTTTTGGAGCCAAGACTTCGCAAGAGCAGGAACTTTGCATTGCAGAGCAAAGATTAGTATCAGCTTTGAATTTTAGAGATAAACTCTCAAAGGGTAAAAAAATTCTGCACAACAAAGAAAGCATCCGGTCAGCATCATGTAAACATAAAACTCAATATATAGGTCAATTTCCACCAGTATTTGTACCATAAGCACCAGTAGAGGAAGGGACTCTATAATATACTTTGGTATTATATCAGTAGACTGTACCAAGTAGTGCCATTACAGCAGAATGCAGCCATACTAACTACAGACAATGCATCGTGCACAGATGACACCAAAGCAGGCAGTCACCAAATGCATACAGAACTCAGCTATAACACTGTCATCACTGCCACTACAGCATTTTCAGTCTTATTATGACTCATAATATATGCAAGGTCTAGAGGGGGCTGTTAACATCTCCTGTACGTATGGAAAGCATCTCCAGCAGCAAGATGAACCCAGAAGAAGCTATCCAATTAGGTCAGAACCTTACACCAGAAGCTGCAGCTTCACTGCCCATAAATACTATAGGGTCTGAAGTTTTGAATGCTTTGGGAAGTCTTGTAGAAAAATGCTTAAAACCTCACAACCATTCACTGGGTTTGGCTACCACAAATTGCATCTCTTTTCTGGCAAACAACCCACACTTCAGGAAGAGGAAGATTTTGAATCTTGGCTGGATCAGGCTTCACAAGCCCTAGAGGAGTGGGATATCCCAGAATCTCAGAAGAGGCAGCGGATAGCTGAAAGTCTAAAGAGATTAGATGTGGATACCATACACAACTTAAGGATGGGTAAGCAAGATTGCATGGCCAAGGACTATTTAGGAGTACTGCAGGATGTTTTTGGAAGGACCAAGAGGGCTGTGGACCTACTGTTTCAGTTTGAACATACATACGAAGAGGTTGGTGAGAAACTATCTGATTACATTAAGCAATTAGATAAAATGCTCCACCAGATCATCCTAAAGAAGGGGGTGGATCCTAAAGTAGCTGACCAAGTATGGAGATGTTACAAGGAGATCAAACTATGGACCCCATTATGTGGAAACTGAGGATGAGAAGTAGGGAGGAGACTCTAACTTATTCTCAGTTGGTTAAAGAAGTGAGGGAAGAGGAAGCCCTGTTGGAAGCAAAATCTCAAGGTTCAACAGCAATTAAAGCAGTGAGTGAACACAAGCAGGAGCCTATAGCCATGCTTACTACTCAAACAGGAGTTGTGGCCCAGGGTGTCCGTGATGTAGAGGTGTCACAGTTGCAGGTGCAGGTGTCTTCTCTAACCGACGCAATAGCTCAGGTCACCTAGACAGTTGCAGAATTGTAAATAAACATAGTAACTTTAGCTGAAGGGAGGAATACATCGGCTAGAACCTCCACGAAAGGACTCAGGGAGGAAACGAATCAGCCGATGTTCAGAGTTCCTACTGGATTATGTTTTCACTGTGGGGTTACAGGGCATATAAAGCTACAGTGTCCTAATTCAGAGAACTTGAAAAAAGTGAACAAACTATTATTGGCTAGTGAAATGCAGAAAACTTCAAAGGGCCTCAGTGAAGGAGCCAGCTGAGTGCCCAGTTACAAAGAGCTCCATAAAATCTAACATCAAGGGACAGCATCCTGGATCTCTTTTCCACACTAACCCTCATAATAGGGAAGATAAACTACCTACTATGCACATTTCTAGCTCATCTGAGGTGAACAACCAAATTGGAAAGCCATCTCAGCATCTGAGACTGCAAAGCATTGCTAAGAACGAGTCTTATCTGTTAAAATGGCGAGGTCAACCGGCTGTACCTCAACCACATGCTGACTGCCATACAGCTGAACAACACCGCAAACAGAAACTACCTGATAGCCTTCTGGGACCATCCCCCGTCATGTCAGTAAAAATGGAAGGGGTGGATAGTAAAGCACTGTTGGATACTGGTGCACAAATCACCATTTTGTACAGAGTCTTCTACCAAAAATACTTAAAGCATTTGCCACTTGAAAAGTTAGACGATTTGGAGATCTGGGGGCTAAGTGACACGAAGTTCCCTTATGATGGTTATGTCTCACTCAAGTTAGAATTTTCCACTTCAGTTGTTGGGTCAACAGAAGTTTTTGAAACTCTCGCTGTTGTGTGCCCCAGGCCAAAAGGAAAGGATTCAGCATTGATTTTAGTGAGGACAAATACTGACCTCGTCAGAAGAATGCTGATGACTCAGTTGATCCAGGAACACCCAACACTACATCCTCTCCTGAGACCAGTTTTCTGTGTCCTTCAAAGGGAGAAGGATAGTAAGAAAGATGAATTTGGTCATGTGTGGACCCTGTCTAGGAAAGAGCATATAATTCATCCTGGTCAGGTCACCTGCTTGAGAGCCAAAGTGAGGATGTGTGGACAGTTTCCTCTCATCTCATGATGGAAACAGATCCAGAAAGTGACTTGCCACCGGTGCTGGAACTAGTCCCAGACGTTTGGCCTGCGGACAAGTTAAAGCATCTGAATGACACTTTGCCTGTGGGGATGAAAAATAAAGGAAGTACTCCCATTGTCCTGCATTCACAAGTGCGTTTGGGAAATGTTTATGCTGCAACTCCCTTACCTGCTTCTGTGTTGACAAGGAACGAGAGCAGGGCCAACAAGTTGAAGCTGGAAGATATTGATATAGGAGGTGGCTTTCTGCCCCCTGAGTGGGTAACCAGAGCTAAAGAGCTACTAATGAGAAAGAAAGATTGTTTTTCTACCAGTGAACTGGATGTGGGCTGTGCAAAGAGTGCAGAACACTGAATAAGAGTGAAAGAGGACCGGCCTTTCCGGGAACATTCCAGAAGAATAGCTCCAGGAGACCTGGAGGACTTAAGAAAACATTTGGAAGAACTAAAAGCCACAGGGATAATTTGAGAGTCAAGAAGTCCATATGTCTCTCCCATTGTAGTTGTTGGGAAAAATAATGGGTCAATTCGCATGTGTGTTGACTATCGTACTCTGAATCAGTGAACCATTCCAGACCAGTACACAACTCCCAGGATTGAAGATGCTCTAAATTGCATGGTGGGCAGTAAGTGGTTCAGTGTGCTAGACTTAAGGAGTGGATAATATCAAATCCCTATGCACCCAGAAGATAAAGAGAAGACTGTCTTCATTACGCCTTTTGGATTTTTGGAGTTTGATCACCTACCTCTAGGTTTATCAAATGCACTGGCAAATTTCCAGAGAATCATGGAAAGAACAGTTGGAGACATGCATCTCCTGGACGTCTTAGTCTACCTGAATGACACCATTGTTTTTGGGAGGACCCTAGAGGAGCATGAAGAAAGACTGATGAAAATATTGGACAGGATTAAGAAGGAAGGCCTGAAGTTGTCATTGGACAAATACAAGTTTTTCCAACCTTCATTGACCTATGCGGGACGTGTAGTGTCTGCAAATGGGATATCCACAGATCCCAGCAAAGTTGAAGCTGTGACATCTTGGTCCAGACCCAAAGCTATCACAGAGTTGTGATCTTTCCTGGGGTTCTGCAGTTACTATAGAAGGTTTGTGGAAGGATTTTCAGAGATAGCAAGACCCCTCAACCATTTGCTCCAAAATGATGAGAAAGCAGATGAAACAGATGAAGATATCATTGTAAAGAAGCCCAAGGGATCGACAGGCTCTAAAGAACTCATCAAGAGTCGCAGGACTCCTGAGTGCGAAGAGTCATTTGAACAGCTTAAGTATTGCCTCACACATACCCATGTGCTGGCATATGCTGACTCAACAAAGTCATACTCTTTACATGTGGATGCTAGCAGGGATGGCTTAGGGTGAGTCCTTTACCAGGAGTATGATATGAAGCTGAGACCTGTGGCTTTTATCAGTCAGAGTTTATCCCCCACAGAAAGAAACTATCCTGTGCACAGGTTGGAATTCCTTGCCTTAAAGTGGGCTGTAGTGGACAAGCTGCATGACTATCTCTATGGGGCTGAATTTGAAGTGCAGACTGACAACAATCCTCTGACATACATCCAGACCACTGCAAAGCTAGATGCTACTGGCCGCAGATGGATGGCAGCTCTATGCAACTATAATTTCAGTTTGAAATATCGCCCAGGAGACAAAAATGGAGATGCTGATGGTCTGTCCAGAAGACCTCATGGAGAGTTACACCCCGACGATGAATGGGTGGAAATTCCAGCACCAGGGGTGAGAGCTATGTGTCAGATTGCAACCTGCTATCAACACACGGAATGTTGGGCCCAGAAGTTGGGTCTGTCTGCAGCAAGCATACCCCACGCTTACTGTAATCTGGTCACTTTACAGGCTTCATCGCTACCAGCTTTGAGTAACAGTGACCTCAGGAGAGATCAAAGAGAAGACCCCTTGGGTCAGCTGGTGCTAGCTGCTTTAGAGAAGAAACAAATTTATATGCCTTGCACAGATATTCATCCTCTAGCCAGACCTTTGGCCAAAGAATGGGACAGACTCCAGATACAGAATGGACTAGTGTATAGTAGATCTCCTAGTGCACTCGGCAGTGAAAAATGGCAATTGTTGCTTCCCCAGAAGTATAGAGAAGTTGTACTCCAGTCACTGCATGATGAACATGGTCATCTTGGTTATGACAGAACTATGGGTCTGGTACGAGATAGGTTCTACTGGCCATGCATGAAGCAAGATGTTGAGGATTATTGTTGTACAGGTCTTCATTGCATTCAGAGAAAGACTCTGCCAACCAGAGCTGCCTCATTGGTTCAAATGGAGAGCAGTGGACCCATGGAACTGGTCTGTATAGATTTTCTGTGCATTGAACCGGATGAAGGCGGGATCAGTAATGTGCTGGTGGTAACAGACCACTATACCCAATATGCTTAAGCATTTCCCACTCACAATCAGAAAGCTATTACAGTGGTAAAAATACTAGTTGAGAAGTTCTTTGTACACTATGGCCTGCCAAAAAGGATACACTCTGACCAAGGACGTGATTTTGAGAGCAAGCTTGTCCATGAATTACTGACTCTTTTGGGAGTTCAAAAAAGTCACACCACTCCTTATCATCCTCAAGGGGATCCGCAGCCAGAGCGTTTCAACAGAACTTTACCAGATATGTTGGCAATACTACCTGCTGAGAAGAAGAGTCAATGGAGTAGACATGTAGCCACAGTGGTGCATGCCTACAACAGTACTAAAAATGATGCTATAGGGTTCTTGCCTTACTTCCTAATGTTTGGAAGAGAAGCTCATCTTCCCATTGACGTCATCTTTGGAGTCACAACTAACGATACATCAGTGCGATCTCATGGCAGTTATGTGGAAAGACTCAAGAAGAACCTAAGACAGGCCTATGAGCTAGCTGAAAAATCAGCAGGACAAAGACGTCAACGAAACAAGGCTCACTATGACAAGAAAGTGAAGATGCATGGTTTGCAACCAGGGGACAGAGTCCTTTTGAGGAATTTGGGTCTACAAGTAAGGCATAAACTAGCTGACCACTGGGGGTCTGAAATTTACATAATTTGTTCTCAGCTACCTAATATCCCTGTCTACCAAGTTTGCCCTGAGGGGAAAGAAGGACTTATCAAAACCTGGCACCGCAGCAACTTAATGCCTTTGGCAAAATCAGTGAGACTCACAAATACGGAGCCCAGAATGGCTCAGCAGAAGCCTAACTCAAGGTGATCCAGAAGACTAAGGTGAAGAGGAAATATTATCTCCAATGTTCAAGAGCCCATGCTTCCTCCTGCTGAAGGATAGGAGGACAGTGATGATGACTGGGGTTTCAATGGGTTTTTTTGAGGATATTCGAGACCCCATGGGCTGTAATCAAAATGTAAATGCACCGGAATTCATTCCTTATCATTTTGAACAGCCCAGACCTGACAGTCGACTAAGTGGAGTTTCTGTACCTCTTGCAGAATCTGATACTGATACAGGCCCTGCTATGCAAACTACAGAAAATAGTGCTGACGACAGTTATACCGTTATGGAAAAAGAATGTGAAGTTATACAAGAGGAGATTTTAGAATTAGACAATATGCCTATTGAAGAACTAGACATTGAATGTGATGTGAGTGACAAACCTTCCGAGCAAAACACCTTAGTTGTCTCTCCCAAACCAAAACTGCGAGGCTGATTCGCCACCCCACCCCTCAGAGACTTACATATGACAGTTTGGGACATAGTACACAGAAACCTGTGACCATGTCTCATCAGAGAGTCTGCACCCATGAGCTCTATGCCTCTAACTTCAGTGGTGACACCCTATCCCAAGTTGAGCATAAGGTTGATTACCCTTGGTGGAATGTACCTTTTGAATGTAAAAATATTATCCAGCTGATGGTGTATTAGTGCTTGTAAATATTTTGCTCCTACTCTATCTTTGACTTGAGGGGAAACAATATTTTCAAGTGGGGGGAGAGTGTAGCTCCCACTGTATTTCACTGTAGAAGTAATAGACTGCAGTTTTCCATTATACCACAAGGTGGAGCTCCTTTTTAGGAATATAAAAGACAATTTTGAATGTGAAAGGGAGGAGACTGGAACACTAGCTGAAGGAGGGAAGACTGAAAGACTAGCAGAAGGGAAAAGAGCCTTGCAGCATGACTAGATTTATTTTCTTCTAGTGTTTTGGGACAGAGAAGTGAGGTAGCAGTTTGTGTCTGTCTCTTGCTGAAATCCTGGATGAGGGTATTTTGTGGATTCAGGGGAAAAGTTCTGAAACCAGTAGTTCCACTCCTGCATATGATTCAGCAAGAAAAGGAGTTCCCTTGGGCCTAGTGCAGAGATACCATAGATGACTGCCAGAGTTGTGGCGGGTGATTTTGCATTTTTCTCGTCGGAGCAACTGCAGTGCCTGGTCGCTGGGATATTCTTGACGGAGTGATGAGAGGCTTTTGGCCGTCATTTTTATACTTTCATAAGATTGTGGATCCCCCCAAATGCTTTGTGGATTACAAATAGCTAGGATCCATATGAGCTCCAACCTTGGGCCCCATCATGCCGGCAGTAGGACTGTAAGTAGTCACTTGCCAGTGAACAGGGTACAATAGAATGTCTCATAGTCTATTTAGATTGATCTAGGGGATAGAGGGTGTTAGTACTGTTGCCTTAAAGACTCTTTATTGCTAAATGACATTGCATTTTCTCATATTTGTACTGTTGCATTATAAATCTTTATTGCTTAGTGACATTGCATTTTGCTCATGTTAGTACTGCTGTCCCTATTTGTCTCCCCATCATTTTAGGCTTTGTCCAGATTTTTTGCTCTAAGAGGTTGAGAGGTATGTACCAGAATGAATGAGGCAGACAGATCAATGGTACATCAGGTTATTCAAAGCTAATTAGCCTGTTTAAAAATACATTAGGAAAATGTATCTGAAGTCTGTTATTACAAAGGCTCTCTACGTATTTGCACATCTTGAAGGCCAGAGAGCTACAAGAAAAGGACAGTTACTAATGTATGCAGGTATAAATTAGTTAGCATTCTAGGTGGGAGAAGATTTGGATAGCATGTTGTCATATAGTAGGCTACAAATAATGACTGATAGAGATTATGTCTCTGGGATTTTCTGAAGGCATAGATTCTATGATTACCATCTATTTGCAGAGGTAATAAATTCCTGGCCTTAGATACAGTCACAACAAACAGAGAGTCACTGTGGCCATCATGTGAGACTGTTCAGTGATGAATTAGTTAGATATGCATAGGTCACAGATGGGCATGTACTAGTTGATGAGAGAGAGAAAAATCACAAATGACACAAAAGACAATCACAAGGCCTTCTTTAGCTATGTTAGAAACCTGGGTGGAAACTCCCAGATATGCTCAGAGTTAGTCCAAAATGACACAAAATACACTGAACCCACTGACATTGCCAACATTCTGGCAGACAGGTTCAGTGCAAATTTCTCCTCCCCCTCCCCCCCAAAAGGAGAAATAACTATCCCAGCAGAGTGTAGCCTCCCTAACATCTCAGATGCCCAGGTGAGAGCCGCCCTCTCTAAAGCTAAAAACACAGCATCAATGGGACCGGATGGTGTCCCGGGCTGTGTGCTACATGAACTCCAAGAGGAACTAAACCCACACATAAAGCTGCTGTTTAATCTTAGCCTTACCACAGGATACGTACCCAAAGAGTGGCGTACGTCAACAGTGGTCCCACTTCACAAAGGCGGTGCTTCTACGGACCCTGGAAATTACAGCCCCATAAGCCTGACGAGCCTGGTCTGCAAAGCTATGGAGAGGATCATTATGGAACTCATAAACAAAGACATTGGGGACCTACAGACATTGGATCCTACCCAATTTGGCTTTGTCAAGGGCAGATCCTGCCTTCTGAACTTGGTCGACTTTTTTGAAACAGTCACTAAGGCCATTGATGAGGGTAAGGCAGTTCACACAGCCTACCTTGACCTTGCAAAAGCCTTTGACACAATACCCCACTCAGGCATCATAGACAAACTCACCAGCTTAAATGTAAACCCATATGTCACAAGATGGGTTGCAAACTGGCTCAAGGACAGAACCCACAGGGTCAGAGTTGCTGGAGCTATGTCAGACTCTAAACCAGTCTGGCGGTGTCCCACAGGGCTCAGTCCTGGGACCCCTCTTGTTCGGCATTTATTTTTCCGAGGTACAGGCAAACATAGGAGGATTGTGGCTGACAAAGTTCGCAGATGACTGCAAACTGGGCGCCATAAGTGATACTCCAGCGGACACAAACATCCTTCAGAGAGGCCTCATAGAAACGGATAATTGGTGCCAGAGCCATGGCCTTAAGCTAAACGCCAAAAATGTATAGTCATACCCTTTGGGAAAAACAAGGTACCGACAAATTACCACATAGGCGGTAATCCATTAAGTACGGAAGAGGTAATCATGGACCTAGGGACCCAGGTTGACAGTAACCTCTCATTTGACACTCACATTGCCAAAGTGGTTAGGAAGACCTTCTATATTGCCCACCTTATCATGAAGGGTTTCACATCTAGATCAAGAGAGGTCATTGTGCCCCTGTACTCTTCTCTTATCAGGCCAATGATTGAGTACAATGCCCCATTTGGGATGTATCTCACCCGACACCTGCAGCAGTTGGAAAGACCCCAAAAGTTCCTCACCAAGAGGATAAAGGGTCTTAAACATATGTCATATGCTGCCCGACTGAAAAAACTCCAGCTCTATTCAGTCGCATACCGCCTACTCAGAGGTGATCCATGCCTGACGTACAAGGCCATGTCCAATCCTGAATTAATGGACATGCTCCACCTCAGAAAATCCAAATCCATCAGAGCCACGAGAACAAGTGACCTAAACCTCAACACAGAAATAAATAGAATGTGCTGGAGGGACAGATTCATAACCCAGAGGCTCCCTACACTCTGGAACAGAATCCCAGTCCATGTTAGGCAGAGCCCCTCACTGACTCTATTCAAGAAAAATCTCGACGAGTGGATGGGAGATCATAGGTTTACCCCGGGGGTCATCTCTTTGTCACTACTAGACAGAGGCATAGTAAACTAAACCCTAAAAGGGCGTAGTATTCTCATACAAAGGGGTGGTGTAAGCCACATACACTCTGGCTAGGCTTATAAATGCCCTAGGGCAGATAGCCTAGTACGAACCTATGAACCTATGAACCTATGAGGGAGATTAAGGACAGATGTATATGCATGGCATAGACAGGAGTGAGTTTTTCACTGTGTGAAGGTAGTTAGTTTGTTGGTTAGTTCAAGCCAATTATTCTGACAGAATTGTTGTGGTGGGATACAGGAAGCATGACTTGATTCATAGGTTCATAGGTTCACAGGATATTACTAGGCTAATGACTTAAGAGCCCTTACAAGCCTAGCTAGTATAACCTGATTGTACCCAATATACGGCCCAAGGGGGCAAGAGGATGGCATCAGTTTGTACCTATGTCTTTAGCATCTTACAGATTGTTCCTGTCCATAAGGGACATAGTTGCTACCTAGAGGTTTGAATTTGTGATTTCCCATCCATTGAATCAAACTGTGTTTGAAGTGGGCCAGGGAAGAGCTCTGCTTAACATGAATAGGAAGCCTGTTCCAAAGAAGGGGCACTCTCTAAGACACATATCTGTCACTCGAGCATGTTTTGCTTGTGTCAATGACTAAGTTTAGATCCCTAAAGTGGGTGATCCTCATGCTGTTTAACATGTTGATGTGTAACAGCTCCATCAGGGCTGAATACGTGTGTGCCATATAGGTTAGGCATAGGTCACCCCATAATAGTTGATAGGAGACAGAGATGGGGCTTTTAATCTATCTGCATAGGACATGTTGTTTACACCCTGTATTTTCTTTGTGATGAACCTTTTGCTCTAGCTATTGTAAGTGCCTAGTCAAGTACATGCCTAATGGTGCACTGAGTTCTACTATTGATCTAATGAGGGCTGACTACAGTGGGTCTATAATTTCCTTGAATCTGGATGCCATACTTTTAGTTATAAGTTGCGCCACATACAAGGACATCCTCACCACTGTGGACACATGGCGGTTAAAGTTCAGGCTACTGTCTATCTATGTACCTTGATCTCTCACCTCTGAATCTACTCTTAGGGGTGTGCTATTGATGTTGTAATTTGCAGGGGTATTTGACTTCCCAAAGGGTATGATAATACATTTTTTCACATTTAGTTTTAGGCTATGGCAGCAATTATTTGTCTGATCTAGACCCTCCTGAAGAATACCTACATCATTGAGATTGCCCCCTGCTTACAGCCTTTAGCAACATTGTCATAGGTTCATAGGTTCATACTAGGCTATCTGCCCTAGGGCATTTATAAGCCTAGCCAGAATGTGTTTGGCTTTCACCACCCATTTTAAATTTATTTTGCTATGCCCTTTTTCGAGGTTAGTATACTGTGCCTCTGTCTAACAGTGACACAGAAGTGATACCCGGGGTAAACCTATGATCTCCCATCCACTCATCAAGATTCCTCTTGAAGAGAGTCAATGAGGGACTCTGCCTAACCTGGACTGGGATTTTATTCCAGAGTGAAGGGAGCCTCTGGGTTATGAATCTGTCCCTCCAGCATGTCCTATTTATTTCAGTGCTGAGGTTCAAGTCTCTCACGCGCATAGCTCGATGGGATTTGGATTTTCTGAGGTGCAGCATGTCCATTAATTCCGGGTTGGACATGGCTTTATACGTCAGGCACAGATCGCCTCTGAACAGGCGGTATGCCACTGAGTAGAGCTGGAGTTTCTTTAACCGGGCAGCATATGGCATCTGTTTGAGCCCTTTGATCCTCTTGGTGAGGTACTTTTGGGGTCTTTCCAGTTGCTGCAGGTGTCTGGTAAGGTACATCCCAAAAGGGGCATTGTACCCAATTATGGGCCTGATGAGGGATGAGTAAAGAGGCACGATGACCTCCCTTGATCTAGATGTGAACCCCTTCATGATTAGGTGGGCTATATAAAATGTTTTTCTAACCACTTTGGCCACGTGGTTGTCAAATGAGAGATTGCTATCAACTTGGGTCCCCAGGTCCCTAATTACTTCTTCTGTACTTAATGGATTTCCACCTATGTGGTAATTTGTGGGCACTTTGTTTTTGCCAAAGGGGATGACTATACACTTTTTGGCATTTAGCTTGAGGCCATGGCTCTGGCACCAGTTGTCTGTTTCTATGAGGCCCTGTTGGAGGATGCTTGTGTCGGCTGGAGAGTCGATTATGGCGCCCAGTTTTTAGTCATCTGCGAACTTGGTCAGCCACAGTCCTTCCGTGTTGGCCTGTACCTCCGAGAAATATATACCGAACAAGAGAGGTCCCAGGACTGAGCCTTGTGGGACACCACTTGTAACTGGTTTGGAGTCTGACATGGCTCCAGCAATTCTAACCATGTGGGTTCTGTCCTTGAGCCAGTTTGCAATCCATCTAGTGACATAGGGGTTTATATTTAAGCTTGTGAGCTTATCTATAATGCCCGAGTGGGGTATTGTATCGAAGGCTTTGCGAGGGCCAGGTAGGCTGTGTGGACCACCTTCCCCTCGTCAATGGCCTTGGTGACTGTTTCAAAGAAATCAACCAGGTTTAAGAGGCAGGATCTGCCCTTAACAAAGCCGAACTGGGTAGGATCCAGTGTTTGTAGGTCCCCAATATCTTTATTTATGAGGTCCATGATGATCCTTTCCATAGCTTTGCAGACCAAGCTAGTCAGGCTTATGGGGCGATAGTTTCCAGGATCCGTTGAGGCACCACCTTTATGGAGAGGGACCACTGTTGCTGTACGCCACTCTTTGGGCACATATCCTGTAGTAAGGCTGAGATTGAACAGTAGTTTTATGTTTGGGTTTAGCTCTTCTTGGAGTTCATGTAGGACGCAGCCCGGGACACCATCTGGTCCCATTGATGCTGTGTTTTTGCTTTGGAGAGGGCAGCTCTTACCTGAGCATCTGAGATGTCAGGGGGGCAGCACTCCGCTGGGATAGATATTTGCCCTTTTGGTGGGGAGTGGGGGGGGAGTTTGCGCTGAACCTGTCAGCTAGGATGTTGGCAATGTCTGTGGGTTCGGTGTATTTTATTTCATTTTGGACTAATTCTGAGCATATCTGGGAATTACCACCCAGGTTCCTAACATAACTAAAGAAAGCCTTGTGATTATCCTTAGTGTCCTGTGCAATTTTTCTCTCGAAGCTGGCCTTAGACAATTTTATGTGTGCCCGTAGTTTTTTGCTAATACTGATCAGTGATGCCTTCCCTTTTTGGGATTTTGCTTTATCATTTAGTAGCTTCCTCCTTCTATTGTATAGTTTGTTTATGGCTGGGGTCCACCAGACAGAACGTCTGCCTTTGGAGGATTGGGTCTTGGTTTTATTTGGGATCGCATGATCCATGCATTCCTGAAGGTGTTCATAGAATGCGTTTATAAAGGATTCTGCGGTCTGGGCCAGATTTTCCACAGGCCCGGGGCCTTTGAAGGATTCCACCTCAGTTTTGAGGAGTGTAAAATTTGCTTTAGAGAAGTTTTTCACTGTGGTTTTCTGGGCAGGGGGTGGGGTCGGCATGTGAATATCCAGTGAGATTAGTTTATGGTCTGATCTTACCAGTGAGGGATACACTTCTGGTCTGGAGCATAGAGTCCCCATGTTGGTGATGATCAGGTCCAGTATGTTTTCCCCTCTTGTGGGAGTGGTAACAAGTTGTTCCATAGCATTTGAGTTTATAAATTCTAGGAACCTTTGGGCTAGGGTGTTGGAGCTAGAGTAATGCTGCTAGTCTATGTTTGGGTAGTTGAAGTCGCCCAATATAATGGTGTTTGGAGAGACCTTCATATTTTCCAGTGTTCTCAGGAAGGCCGAGTGGGGTTCCTGGGTTTGGGAGGGTGGTCTGTAGCAGGCTATAAACTGGAAGGCAGTTTTACCCACTGTTAGTTGCACATGGATAGTCTCTGATGCTTCGTACTTTGCCACCAACCTGGAGGTGTGGGTATCTTTGATGAATATCGATACTCCCCCTCCTTTTGTGGTTCGGTCCAAGTTCTGGGGCCGAAAAGAATGGTATGAGGTATAACCTGGTAGTGCTGGGGTGCTCTCGGGAGCCCTGAACCAGGTTTCTGTTACTGCACAGATATCGATGTTCTCCATGCTAAGGAGAGTTTCGAGTGCGTGCATCTTGAGGTTTAGACTTCTGGCGTTGAGTAGCATTACTCTTAGTTTCTTATCCCTTGTGATACCTATGGAGGTGGGTTTGTCTTTTGAGCCTTGCCTAAAAAGGCACTATGGGGTAGCAAGAGCCTTTGCCAATATCCGAAAGCCCAGGGGTGACAGGTGCAAGCCATCCCTAGCGAAGCATCGTGGCTTGTCGAGCATATCATCCCAAGCTGACAGGCATTGGATCCCCTTTGAATGACACCAGTACTTAAGCCAATTGTTGAAATTGATCATCTTGTCTTCATATTGTGGCATCATTCTTGGTGAGGGTAAGATGCTACTCAAGGTCAGGGTCATACCGGCCTGGGCTACATGCTCAGAGAGCTCCTTTATGTCTCTTTTCATGTAGTCCAGGGAGATATGTCTCAGGTCATTCACACCAGCATGGACAATGACTGAGTCATATTTGTACTTGCCTTGGAATGACCTGAGTGCTTGTGTTATGTGGCGGATCCTAGCGCCCGACAGGCTGCTCACCGTGACCCTCTCCTTGTTCAGCCTTGTGTGCCTGACGATAGAGTCACCTATTACAAGTGTATCAGGTGTGTTGTTTAGTCTTAAGGGCTGTGACTGTTTGGCACACTGGCTTTGTGAGATATGTGTTGCACATGTTTTGTTTTGGGGTAGTGGCTGCTTGGGTGTCTGCTTTGGAGGTCTCTGCTGCTTCAGCAGATCTTTATTTAGAGCCTCCGAGTATGTTTTTGTGTGATTATGTGTTTGGTTTGCTGTCGTGGTAGGTCTATGTGAGACTGGAATTGTAGTGAGTGTGGTTTCCTTCTCCTCCTGACTGGTTATGCCAGTACTGAGTTGAGAGAGCTTAGCCTCCAGTTTGGCTATATGGTTGCATCTCTCACATGTGTTGGAATTTGTTGGGAGGAGGAGAGGGTTGTCTGTGTACATGAGGCAGTTGTAACATTGCCTCAAGATTCCCAGATTCACCAGCTGGACCAGAGAGGAGATTGACAACTGACCTTTGGACATGCTAGAATAATATTGGGAATTCCTTAATAATTGAAAACCAGGGCCAGTGGGGAGTGAGGGTGTAGTGCTTTTAATTTTTAGTGCTGACTTATATAACTGCTTTAGTGAGCAAGTGCCAAGTAACTTAAGTGCAATGTGTTACAGGTAACTTAAATGCAAAAACGACAAACAGTAACTTTCTTTCAAGTGAAAGTCTTGCACATTAGCCTTGCCCTTGACTTTAGAAAAGTATATTCCAAACAGGAGTGATCCCAACACTGAGGCCTGTGGCACACCACTAGTAACTGTCCGCATGCTGGATGTGGATTAAACCCCTTTAACTACATGTGCCCTGTCCATGAGAAAATTGGTTATCCATCTGGTAACACAGAGATTTATGCCCAGTTTTGTGAGTTTATTTATACTACCTGAAGATATGCTTGTGCTGGTTTGGAAGATAGCAAGGAGAGTAAATTAGTAAAGAGAGAAAAGCAATGCACTACATTTTACAGCTGGTAAGCAGTGGGCATTGCTAGTGGCCAGTCATACTGGGGGATTAGAAATAATTTGGCTAGCTATAAAATGTTTAAGTGCAGTGATGAACTACTTTAGCAAAAGGTGTATGCATGTAGGTCTGCATACATGTATGTTTTTATTTATTTATTCATTCATTCAAATTTTTTATGTGTCTCTGTTTGCTAATTGGGGTACAGCACTGATCCACATGGACCTTTTGTCATAATCAGCCTGGGAGCAATGTCTGATTAGGTGACTTGCACACAGAGTATTCAGATGAAGATAGAATGAACTAATACCCTGTGGTTACAGCAAGCAGCTCACGAACAGTTGAGAGGCTTAATCCTTTGCTCTAAATGCCAGACTGCCAAATTAAAATCTGAGTGCAAACTCAAAGATGAAACCAAACAGTATGAAGTGTAATATGAGCTCTACAGGAGTTTGATTAATACCTGGAATACAAAGCTGCCTCATTTATAATTTTTGTGCCAGTCCTGTTAAGAAGAACCTGGATATGGTTCTCCTAGTGTTGGGTTTTAATTTGGAGTTGTTTAGCCATGTCTGAAGATTCCTAAATGCTAATTTCTGTGTTGATTCGGAGGCACAAAAGATTAGGATGTCATATACATACTGCATTACATATGCAGGGTGACATATTGCAGACACCTCATTGCTATGTATGGTAAACATTAGGGACCCAAAGCCAGCTCCTTGGGACACACCTAATTTATTTATTTATTTATTTATTTTATTTTATTTTGCATTTGTTAACCGGGTTAGTCCAGCTGAGCTTTTGGCTCGTTTTCAGTGTTGACCCGGAGAGAAAAGCTCCTCAGAGAGATTTTAAAAAATAATAATATTTACAAATATTTACAAAAAAACAATTTGCAATATATAATTTACATTCTTGAACATTACATTTGGATGCTGTTAACAAGTTGCTGGTATTAGCTTAGTTAATGCTAGACTAGGTTATTACAGAATTTGTATAAGAAAAGGGAGAAGAATATTGCAAAGGGACAGAGTGGTTATAGCCAGAGAGAGCTGCGGGTTAAGAGCAGGGAATGAGACAGACTTGGGAGTAGAGGGAAAGATAGAAGTTATAGGTTAGGAAATAGCACAGAATGGAGATAGTTGAAGATCAATGAATAGGATGTGAGAACTGGAGTAGGGGAGGCTAGGGTAAAATAGTTTCAGGAGGGATGGCTACAGTGGCAGGACCATTTCTTTGTCAGGTGCTTTTTTGTGGCTAGCTTGAAGTGTTTTGTATGGTTAAGGGACATCATTTCCAGGGTTAGTTGGTTTCAAGCCACAGTAGGGTTATAATTATAGAGTAAATGGCCTGTTTTGGTATTAGGTTTGTAGATCTGTAGCAAGTCTTGGTCAGAGCTGTGTAGTGTCCTATTTGGAATATATTTAGTTATTATGGAAGACAGGCTGGGGCAGAAAGAGGGTAGATAGAGGATTGAGTGAATAATCTGTAATTGATATAGTAGAAGCAGATGGGGGAATTCTAGCTAGTCAGTTGCTTGAGAGATAAGCAGTTGTGAGCCTTGTATGTGTGAGTGGCTGTGAATCTAGCCACCTTATTATAGGTAGTTGTGAGTTTTGTAATGAGTGAGGTGTTAAGGTTAGTGAATAAGTGACAGCTATATAAAAGGGTGGGAAGAAGAAATGGATGGGAGAGTGTTATTCTGGTTATAAGCCTGATCAGCCAGGTAACTAGAGAATCACCTTGCAGAGCTGGAGTAAAGTTTAAGATTAATACACAGAAGACAAGGATTGCACGATTTACCATATCAAACATTTTGGTCAGGATTTGCAAAGCTGCTCATGAATATTCACTGCTGGTGAGTTACTGGTAGAGATGACTGGTAAGAAACTAGGGCTGTTTTGATGCTGTGTCTAAGCCTGAAGCATGTTATCATGGAAACAAAAACATTTTCTGTGATTAAGTGTTGTAAACGCTGGTTTTGTGCAAATGTATGTAGTACTATGAACAGATGATGAAGAATGGCAATTGGTCTGAACTGTTGTAAGTCAATGAAATAATCTCTACAGGGATTGGAAGCAGGAATATGACTGATGATCTCCAAGTGGAATGGATGAAGCTTTCTTTTATTTATCTATTAAGGAGGATAGATACAAGATAAATGATGGCCTTCAACATCTCAGCAGAAGAAATCTGGACAAAGCCTAAAATAATGGGGGGGGGGGCAAAGGCCCTAAAATAAGGATTTTAAATATTGCTTTTATAACTTTAGAAAGTTTCTAGAATAACAGGAATTCTGATATCATGCATTTTCTGAAGGGTATAAACTGAAACGCAAAGGGAGGCTGACATAATGGTTAAGGTATTTACCTTAAAGACACAAGGTGCAGTGTTTGATTCTCACATGGGGTAACTGGTTAGGCTTCAAATGGCCCAAAAGGGCAGTTAGCCTAGTACTAACCTATGAGCTATGAGTACGTCCTTATGCCTGTCATTATTTAGTGACTTCAATCCTCAGTAACTTGCCAGAAAACCAGAATTTTGTTTTGAGGAAAAGACCAAAAATATGAAACAATAATCTGCACATTCTGTAAAAATCTGGACAGTTGAGAGGTATGCCTTCAGTTATGCTTTTGAAGTGGGTGAGGAGAGGTTGCCTGACATGAAGAAGGATGCTTTTATTATTTTAAGACGCTCCATATTTTCAAGGTAGGGATAGATGTACGGCTCATAGTATTAATGGCTCTATGTTATGAATAGATAGAGTAGTATTTTACGTGGGTGAAAAGGGAAGCCTTTTGAAGGAGGCTGCTGAGGGAGACAGATTCGGTTGTGCAGTTTTATTGGAGAACAGAAAGGAGTTTGTGAAGTTTCAGATTTTTTTTTAATGTTTTACTTGTACTGTATGTTCTGATATGCATTGTGCTTGCTTTCTATCTCTAATGAAGACTTTAACCTCCTCATAGATTTCTTTGTAAATGTTATAGGCGGATTCAATACAGTGTGGCTATACTGTTTCCATCTAGTAATGCATTGCCTCATGAAGAATTTTACCTGGTGGATAATCCATGGTTCTTCGGCCCATTTTATTGTAGAGTGGTGCAATGAACTTGAGTAGGTTAAGGAAAGATCTGAATAATCAGTCTTCAAATCTGGTGTCATACCTCTCAACCTCTTAGCACAAGAAATTCTGGACAAAGCCAAAAATAATGAGGGGGCAATGGCGCAAAAGTAGGTACACATTTTAAATATTGCTCTTATAGACTTAGAAAGTTGCTAGAATAAAAGGTTTTGTGTTAGCATGCATTTCCTGAAGAACATGAACTCTGAAACACAAATGTCTGTCATTATTTAATGACTTCAGTCCTCAATGATGAGAAATATGACAAAAAAATCTGCATCTGGACATTCTGTGAAATTCTGGACAGCTGAGAGCTATGTCTAGGGTGCACAGTGGTTACTAATTGTTTGTTTCTACAAACATTGTTGAATGGTTCTAGGTGAGACTATATTTGTCTCATATTAGTTAATAGTTGGTTCACTGTTGTAAATATTTTTCATTCTACTTGTAAATATTGGTAAATTGGTGAAAATTGCTAAGCGAGTCAGGCATAATGCCAGCTGCAGAGAAGTTGTTTGGGGAGGAAACTAGAATTCAGACTATATAATACTTTGTTTGCGAGTGGTTTTTCCAGTCATGTGATACGTGTTATTTTGAGTTATGAGGATGAAAGTGGTCATCTATGGTAAGGATCCAGGCAAAGTCCCCTAGTAGTTGAATTATATTCTTAACATTATCTACAATACATGCAAGGGTTTGCTCTGTAGTGTATTTGGGAAAATTGGATGGAATGTGCATAGGGTCCTTTATAAACTGATAAACTGCACTAATTGTAGGGGAATTAGCAGAGTCCACTGAGTTAATGTAAGGTAATTGGCTTAGGTGTACTAAGTAAGAAATCTTAGTTTTAAGTATAACAGTTACTCACCCTGTGCCTTTATGCATTTTATTTTTCCATAAGTGATTATATCCACCTGGAATCATGTTGATATCAGGCGGATATGTCTTCAACCAGGATTCAGAAATAGCAAGGACAGCTGGATTGTAGTGACTATTCCAGGCATGGAATAGGGGCAGTTTGCTTAACACACTGAGCAATTTTGTGAATAACTGTTAGTGACTGTGGATATTGCATAATAAGTGACCTTGGTTGGAGTGGACCTCTCCAGAAGTAACAAGTAACAACAGGCATAGTTAGTGTTAGTGCATTTCTTTGGCTGAGTAAGAATGAGGAGTTTTGTGGTGGGTGTGGAATTCTGGGAGTAACATTAAGGGCTTGCAGTGATCAGTTGTGGATGACAGTTTGTGGGCAAAGTGGATGTGGCTAACTGTTAAAAGAATCTACAGAGTTTTGCAGGAGATGAGGGAAGCTGGGATTAACTGTGATAAGGGTTTGACAGTATAATGCATTATTAGTATAAATATTAGAACTAGTATGACAGTAGGTGGTGCAAATATGTGACTTCAGTAACATGGAAGATTAAGGTGTTAGCTAGCAGCTAAATAGGTCTGCAGTGCAGAACAGTAGTGCACAATTAATGTGATATAGTACAGCTAGTTGTCACTGACATGAGAACTGGTTAGTAGGTTAGGTATTATGATAAAACAGCAACTTAGGGTTGGGAATGGAAAGAATAACTAAGGTATAGTAGGAGGCATACTACTGGTTGTATATTACAGGATGCTTGTAGCACAGGTGATTGAAAGCTTGGTAAAGGAGTATGGTTCACATGGGGTGGTTATGGGATTTTAGGTACTTATTTAAAGTAAGTGATGGTGAGAAGGATGGGATCAGAACAGGGTGTCAGAGGGTACTCACTTAGGAAGGGTAGACCATATTCATTTATCAGTTGGTTTGGGTGGACTAGGGAATTCCATAAAAATAAATAAATAAAAATATATAAGCTATTACCTATACGGCCGTGCACAGGATATTTACCCAAGCTTCTTTAACACTGACTATCTTATACATTATGCACTAATTTAAAAAGGAGTTATGAATTTGTTATGAAGCACTGAGTAGTTTAAAGCATCTGATTAACTGGACAGACAGGATCTGCATTAAATCACAATGTACATAGAGCCTCGATGCATAAGGAAACTAAGATTTGCTAAACCAAAAATAAAACATAAACTGGTATTAGAGTCTTTCTTAGTGCAAATTCTGGGGGGG
This sequence comes from Protopterus annectens, assembly GCF_019279795.1. Lineage (NCBI taxonomy): Eukaryota > Metazoa > Chordata > Ceratodontiformes > Protopteridae > Protopterus > Protopterus annectens. Next base: position 429,706,503 of record NC_056737.1, read on the forward strand.
GGGGGGGTTGTATTTCTTCAACTACATTAGGCTTTATCAGACGTCACGGTGGTGCAGCGGTTAGCATTGTCGCCTCACAGCAAGAGGTTCTCTGGTTCGATCCTCAGCTGGGGTGCCTTCTGTGTGGAGTCTGCATGTCCTCCCTGTGGTTGCGTGGGTTTCCTCCGGGTGCTCCGGTTTCCTCCCACATCCCAAAAGACATGCTGTAGGTGGATTGGACACTAAATTGGCCCTAAGCATGAGTGCGTGCATGTGTGTGCCTTCTGTGGAAGGTTGGGCGCTGGGCTGGCAACTCGACACTGTAAAACTTCACTGCCAATCATGAGCGGACAAGTGATCCGCTGTGGCGACCCCTAACCAGGAAAAAGCTAGAAGAAGAATGTCAGGGCATTATCCTCTGCCTTGAATTTGTACCAGTACATTAGTCATAACAAACCTATATGCATAGGATTAAATGATATAAAAAATGTATTTCTCCATCAGCTTTCCTATTGGTCACCATCTCTAGCCTCTCTTCTGTTTAAACCCTGGACTCGCAGCTTCCTTTGACCATTAGGTAGGTACTAGGGCTATCTGCCCGAAGGCATTTATAAGCCTAGCCAGAATGTGTTGGCTTTCGCCACCCCCTTAGATTAGCTCCCTGTGCCTCTGACTAGCAGTGCCACTGAAGTGATCCCTGAGGTAAACTTTCTGTTTCCCATCCACTCGTCAAGATTTATAAACAGCCATTGCAAGGCTCAAACCCAGGACCCTGCAAACCATACCCAAAGTGATTTACCACTAAGCCATGTCAGTTAATTATTTGTCTGTAGCCAGTTGTGACTAGCCTTGTTGAAGCTCCCCTGGTTAATTATTCAAGTCCACATAATTATCTTTTATTACAAGTTGGCATAACACCTAAAATGCTGTAATGATCAGTCATTCCTAAATGTACATTAAACTGGTACAAGTTCATTACAGCAGATAACACCCTGACATTAAGGTCTGATTAAGACTGTTGGAGCAGATGAAAGTGTTTATGTGGATTCTACAATCACTAAAAGACAGCAGTATTGCTCTAATAGCAGTTTGCTTACATTTTCATTTTCAGATTACATTACAGTCTAGAGTGTGGAAATAATACTACTAATAACCAGCAGAGGGAGCTCTAATGTTGAAGTAAACAATCTGGTATCACGAGGAAGGTGCAAAACTGGCTGAGAAAAGTGCAAATGTCAATGCCCCCTCCACCAGGACGTCGAGAACTGTACTGCAAGTAGATGTAAATAAAATAGTTTACTTAAGTTACTGTGATACAACTGCTTTGCTAAAATACTGGTAGAGCTATTGCCTAAGTCAACAAAGCAAAATACATTTTCTACTCAGTGCTCTATATTCAATTTTAATTAAATAATTCTGCAGTTTTATATTGGTCAGTTAGCTGCAAAGTAGAATCAAAACCTCCAGCAAAACAGTTTGGTGCATGCAAAACTTGAGAGAAAGATTGAAACATTACCTGTGAGAGCCGAACCTGGCTCAGTCATATTACTTTAAGAATTATTAATAAACCATGTCACAGGAAACAGTTATTTCACAACAGAATTAATAGAAAACCATCTGGCTTCAGAATAAACAGCATAAGTAAGCCATTTAATGTGAGTACAAAAAGAGTACAACAGGTATATCCTGCATGAAACAAAGAGCTGAGTTATAAAGCAGCTTCGCTACTGGAAAGACCACTTCACAGAACAAACAATACATTGGTACTACACATTGTAAGCAATACCCACAAACTGTTACAGATCTGGCTGTCAACAGGTGAAATCAGGTCAAATGTGTAGCAGCCAGAATGAATAGTTAATTGGAAAAATTACTAAATGTTTCAGTAAAGAAGGCAAGAACAAATAGATGTGGTGGCTACTTCAGAGAATACATCAATCAAAATACAAAAGTCAGTTCACATTTAAGGAGCTATACAGGGCACTGAGCAAATATCATAAATCAATAAGTAATATATGAATAATTTTAAAATTTACAAATGGCAAAAAACAAAGACAAAACAGCAAGCAGCAGTGCATTTACCTGCCTGAGTCACTGGTGGTGCAGGCAGACATGCCTCTCAACTGTACAGATTGTTGCAGAATGTCCAGATTTTTGCCACATATTTTTCATTTGTTTCTCATAAAACTGTGATTTTATGGCAAATCACTCTCAAAATCATTGAGGATTTAAGTCTGAAAATAATGGCAGATTTTTGCGTTTCAGACTTCATATCCTTCATAAAATTCATGCTAATGCAAAACGTGTTACTCTATCAACTGTCTTAAGTTTGTAAGAACAATATTTAGAAAATGTCTCTATTTTGGGGCCTTAGTACCCCCATTATTTGTGGCTTTGTCCAGATTTCTTACTTTAAGAGGTTGAAAGGTATGCTGACAGTGGTGGTGGTGGGGTCTATATTCAACAGTCAAAAGGTAATTGATAACAGGTAGGCTAATCAATAAGTTATAATCATTGTAATACAATAGTACAATAGAGAACAAAGGCTCTATTAGACAACAGGGCAAATATGTGTGGGTACTCATTCATCAATTGCTTTTTGTGGCTTCTGTTGCACAAAAACTGTCAGCAACAGGTTTTGTGCACAGGATATTGATCCAAATATTTGTTTTTTTTAACATGTCATATCTTATATATTATGGACAGATAAAAAGGGTGTTATGCCCAATTTGCCCACAACGTAATCTAAGCTATGAAATAAGAAGTCAGTCAGAAATACTAACAAACTAGTTCTTAGAAATACTCTTGGAGCCACCAAAAGCTACAATCTCTTCCCAAAGGATCACAGATTACTTCTTGAAGCCATCAGGTGTTACAGCCCTTTCCAGAGTAGTATAGTTAAGGATAAAAGGGTGGCAAACTGAATTTCTATGTAATGAGCTATAAGACAATGGATGCAGTGATACACAAGGATACCTTAATCTTACAGGTTTAAACAAACTCCTAGTTGAAGTGTCTTATTACATTATTACATGTTTGTCCCGCCCATTTTAATGAAATATATGCACATGTTAATGCTTGTGTTTATTGTTACAAACCTAGGCTTAGGCTTTTGGAAGATAAATCTGATGCACTTTGACTGCAAGCAGGAATGTTTCCTAAGTGAAGGCATATTGTTGAGGTGCGGGACCCTTTTCCACTACTACAGAAGTAGATTCTCTGTGAGAAGCAGGTGTGAACCACATATGCTTTATAAAAGATGGGAGAACAGTGATTGTCCTGACCATCAAAGGTATGCCAAGAAGCAGCTTGACCATGGGAAATAGGAGGGAATACATGAAGCAGGCTTCCTGACCAAAGTCTCAAAAAAGCATCCTGGGCTATTTCCCAAAATGCTGTAAGCTGAGTATTCTTCATATTTATGTGAGTGTGATCTGTGCAGAGGATAAAATCCTTGGATTGTTCAGAATCCCAGGCATGTACCCCACCACATATCCAGTGCATAAGTTTTCAAGAGAAGGAAAGAGGAAGTGATGCAAAGAGTTTACTCACATTGATCTAAGTAAACACTAACGGTGGAGGAGTGTCCATATTCACCAAGGATATTCACACCTCCAGGCTAGTTGCCCAACACAATGCATCTGAAATTCTCCAGGTGCAACTAACACTAGGTAAGACTGCAATCCAAATTGTAGCTTGCTACAGATCCCCATCATGCCCCAAGATTCTCACTACACCTTTCTAAACATACTTGAAAATATTAAGATACAACCAAGCACCCTAATACTGGGTGATTTCAACTACCTTGCCACTAACTGGGAAAACTACTTGGGTACCAATTCCTTTTTCCAATGGTTCTTGGAATTCATAAATTCCAACGCCCTGGATCAACTAATCCATTGTCCCACCAGGGGCTCCAATATCCTAGACCTGGTCATTACCAACATGGGAGATAGATGCTCCACACCAGTGGTCACCCCTCATTGGTCAGGTCTGACCATAAGCAAATCACCCTTGACATCCACATCCCACCCCCACCCTCCAGTAAGGAAACCTCCTTAAAAAACTTTTTAAAGCCAACTTCATGCTACTGAAGTCAGAAGTGACAAACTTCATGACACCCATGCAGACGGGATCTGAAAGTTCGACTGCAGGATCCTACACTAAGGCACTGTACGAGCACATCCACTCATGCATGAATCGTGCCATCCCAAATAGAACCAAGATGCTCTCCTCCAAAAAAAGGAAGCCAATCTGGTAGTCCACTGCTATAAACAAACTATGCAACAGAAGGAAATAACTGTTGCAAAAAAGAGGAAAATCCCAGGATGCAAAAAACTCCCTCACCAGCCTCAGTAAGAAGGTGAGATCCCTCATAAAATCCTCAAAAGCTAGTTCTGAAAAGAAAATTGCCAAAGATTCCATAGACAACCACAAGGCATTCTATAGTTATGTCAAGAATCTAAATGGCAATGCTCAGATTTGCTCTGAGCTTCAACAGAATGGCATTAAATATACTGATCCCAAGGATATTGCCAATATCCTGGCAGATCGATTTAATGCCAACTTCACCCCCCTCTCACCCCCTAAAGGGCCCATCTCAATACCAAAAGATTGCCAAATTCCGGTAATCACGGCCACACAGGGAGAAACTGCACTCTCCAAAGCTAAGAATACAGCATCCATGGGACCACATGGCATCCCAGGCTGTGTGCTACATGAACTACAAAATGAACTGGCACCTCACCTAAGTGTCATGTTTAATCATAGCCTTACCTCAGGCTTCGTGCCCACTGAGTGGCGCACAGCTACAGTTATCCCAGTCCACAATGGGGGATCCACCTTGGATCCAGGGAACTACCGTCCCATCAGTCTGAAGAGCCTGATCTGCAAGGGCATGGAACGCATTATCATGGAACTTATAAACAAAGACATTGGCAACCTTCAAACACTGGAACCCACCCAGTTTGGGTTTGTGAAGGGCCGATCTTGTCTCCTGAACCTGATTGACTTCTTCGAATCAGTCTCCAGAGCTGCGGACGAGGGTAAGGCGGTCCACACAGCCTATCTGGACCTCGCCAAGACCTTTGACACCATCCCCCACTCTGGAATCATAGATAAACTTACTAAGCTGGGCATAAATCCCTATGTCACTCGATGGGTTGCCAACTGGCTTACTGACAGAACCCAGACTGTGAAAGTAGATGACTCCAAATCCAGCTCCAGACAAGTGACAAGTGACAAGTGGAGTACCTCAGGGTTGAGTCCTGGGACCACTCTTGTTTGGCATCTACTTCTCTGAAGTACAGGTCAACACTAAGGGACTCTGGCTAACAAAGTTCGCAGATGACTGCAAACTGGGAGCCATTATTGAATCCCCAAATTATGTGGATATTCTACAAAAGGGCCTTACGGAAACAGATGCCTGGTGCCAGAGCCATGGGCTCAAGCTTAATGCCAAGAAATGTACAGCTATCCTCTTTGGAAAAAAACATGTACCCATGAATTACCACACTAAACATCAAAAGTGTGATGAGAGACTTAGGGACACAGGTGGACAGTGGTCTCACTTTTGATAACCACATTGCCACAACAGTCAGGAAATCCTTCTTTGTGGCACACCTCATCACTAAGGGCTTTTCATCCAGAAAAAAGGAGGTCATTGTCCCACTGTACTCATCCCTCATTAGACCCATTATAGCTTATAATGCCCCATTTGGTATGTACCTCACAAGAATTCTGTAACAGCTGGAAAGGCCACAGAAATACCTCACTAAAAGAATCACAGGCCTAAAGCAGATGCCATATGCTGACCGTCTAAAAAAACTCCAGCTATACTCTGTGACATATCGTCTACTCAGAGGCAATCTCTGCTTAACATACAAGGCCATGTCAAACCCTGAGCTGTTGGACATACTCCACTTAAAGAAATCCCAATCCCTCAGAGCCACACGCTCCAGGGAGCTAAACCTTGTTATCACAATGAACAAAACATGCTGGAGGGATAGGTTCCTGACCCAGAGACTCCCCATACTCTGGAATAGACTGCCCATACATGTCAAGCAGAGTGCCTCCTTGGCCTTCTTCAAAAGGAACCTTGATGAGTGGATGGGAGATAGGAAATTTACCCTGGGGATCATGTTAGTCGCCCTGCTAGACAGGGGTCCACAGAAGTAAATATTATTGGGAAGAAATATCCAGGGAATTGTTATGGCTAGGCTTGTATAGGCCCTAGGGCCGATAGCCTAGTACCAACCTATGAACCTATGAACCTATAATCAATACCTGCTGTTTATTTCCTGGCTAAGCGAAGCAGCAGGAAAAGCTTTAAATCTGGGGAGGAGGTGGAATTATGTGATTTGACCATAGGCACATTGATCATAACCTAACAACTGAACACTACTCACTGAAGCTGTCTTCTTGGTGATCAGATATTCAGTTACCAGACCTGCGCAGGGAACCTGCAGAAAGTGACAGTTCTAAGGTATAGCATTAGTAATGGTCTAACACACCCATCATAGGTGCACACAGGACTGGATAGCTAGATGTAATACAGCTTACAGAATTCCACACCAAAGCTCCTACCCCAGTGTACACGTACATATCTGTACTTCTCTCTATATGTACATTGTGGTACACATGACCTACAATTTCTTACTGTAAGCAATCCATGGGGTATGTGCCTGGGCAACTACTGAAGCAGGGGCATCAGAATGTGTAGAACTGCATGGCTCTTCAGATGCCATTCCCTCATGAAGGACTGCATATGCACTTTGTATTTAGCTGGGAACCATCTACATTAAGTCCTGGTTGTGTGCCACTGTTTTCAATAGATAAGGCTCTCAGTGGCTGTGTTTTGTAGTACAAGTACTTCAGAAGATTTACATTTAGGAGACAGGCTGTGATGACACAGCTGAAAATCGAGGGGTCCACAGGCTGGCCGCACAAAAGTTGGAAATAAGTTGGAGATAATGCTGCAGCTTTGTTGTATGCAGCCTGCCGTAAAAAAAATCCTGACAATTACAGGTATGTGATCTAGAACACAGAGAAGGGATGTGGCTGCCAGCTAATCCTGAGATACAGCCCACTAACTGGCTTAAAAAAATATATAAATGTAATCCACCAGAAAACATCTTATAGTGAGAGAAGGGTGACTGTACCTTCAGGTAGACTTGTAAGATGTACTACACAAAATGCTAAACTGTATGTCATATTGCCAGACAAGATTCCCATGATAGATTCTTTCACAATGTGAAAAAAAAGTTCTAAGTGAAGAATGAGAAAGGTCTGAACCCAACAAATGGACAATCCTGAGAAGAATGGAACTCGAGTCTATTCATAAGGGAAAGAATTTCTGTATTCATAAGGGAAAGAATTTCTGTGATCACCAAACAGGAAACCTGTTCCACCTAAAAACATAGAATTTTCCTAGAGAAGGGTTTTGAGAAAAACAAGTGTTTGTATGGAATTAAAAAATAAATAAATAAATATAAAGGTGTTAATTTCATATTGTGATTCAGCAGGTATTAGATGATTAAGCAGATAAAGACAAGCAGAAATGAGGGTTACAAAGACTATTACTAAGCATTGGTAAAACATATGGCTGCACTTGCCACGTCATAGGGGAGATCCACAAAATAGGATTGTTGTTCTGCCACTTGTAATTAAAAAAAAAAAAAACTTGATGGGCTCAAAATTTGTAACATGCCAGTAGGTATCCCTGAGGTTTTCTACATACATCCATAGTCAGTGAGGAAGGAGGGGGGCAAGGACATAAGTGCTATTACCCCAAATGTTTTGACTCATGATGCATCGGTGTCTGTGTCAGTAGGGATTTCTCAAGTCCAGTATGACCACTCTTCACCCTGAAGAAGGAAGAGACTAAGTACTGAACTGCTACCATCCAAAATGTGTGCACACTGATATGTCATTTGAGACAAGAAAAATTCAGGACTGAACTCTGTGGGTCTCCTTTCTGGGGCAGAAGAAAGAAACCCATTCCTTCCAAAGATTCCACCAGCCATATATTTAAAGAAATACCTTTCTAGTCCCGAAAATTTGACAAATATTCCTCTGATTATCTCGAATGTTGGTGTAAAGGAGAAGAGAGTGGAATAAGGATTCCCCTGGTTTAAATAAAGGGGGGAGTTCAGGGAGTAATTTTGTAGCATTATCTGGAGGTTGCAGAGTCAGATAACCTCTATCCTGGGATTTCCTTCCCTTACCTCCTGCGGAATGACCCCACCTCCATATGACGTACCTTAAAGTGACTGACTCATCCAGAAGAGAAACAACAAAAAAAGACCTCTCATTAGAGAATAAAAATTTCCTTCCATTAGGTCTTCCCTCTTCCAGAGTCAGTCATTTCCTAAATGAAATAAGTAAATAAATTAAACAAACAGATAGGAAAATAACAACACACAGTAACCTAGCAGTACCTGTAAACACTAGGTCTGAAATCACATTTCTTATCTGTGCAAAATTTTGCAGACTGCCTGGATTTTTTCCTCATAAATTTAGTCTGTTCTTTATGATTGTTTTTTTAGCAAATCATTGAAGATTCTTCTTCTTTCAGCTTTTCCCGGTTAGGAGTCGCCACAGCAGATCACCCATCCGCTCATGATTGTCAATAGAGTTTTACGGTGTCGAGTTGCCAGCCCGGTGCCCAACCTTCCACAGAAGGCACACACACACACACACACACACACACACACACACACACACACACACACACACACACACACACACACACACACACACACACACATATGCCTATGGCCAGTTTAGAGTGTCCAATTCACCTACAGCATGTCTTTGGGATGTGGGAAGAAACCGGATCACCCGGAGGAAACCCACTCAACCACAGGGAGGACATGAAGACTCCACACAGTAGGCACCCCAGCTGAGGATCGAACCGAAGAACATCTTACTGTGAGGCAACAATGCCAACCGCTGCACCTTCGTGGCCACCCTAGCAAATTATTGAAGATTGAAGCCACTATATAATGACGAGAGATTTGAGTTTCAGACTTTATGTTGGTCAGAAAATGCAAAACATGCTATTCTAGCAACTTTCAAGTTTATGTGAGCAATATTTAAATTCTGCCCCTGATTTAGGGCCTTTCTCCTACTATTATTTTTGGCTTTGTCCAAAATTCTTGAGTTATCAGGTTGAGAAGTATAGTTGAAAAATAAGGCACCCACATCATCTATATGTGGGGTGATTGTGAGGCCACATACACTGTTGGCTCCCTAATTTGGGACAGCATTGTGATTAGAATGTGTAGCTGTCTAAACCCTTATGGTAATCATGACAAGACAAGAAGTGAGAAGGCAAAAAAGGACACTAGAGATGAAGTATAGTAAGTTATGGTGAAATGATAAAAAAGCAATTATATAGATACAGTGCTTGGTAAGTGAACAGGGATAATGACATAGCTATCAGAATTTAAATAAATAAATAAATAACTGTTGAAGGGAGTGTTTATGTTGCATTTAGGGTCTTGTGCTGAACATGAGTGGGAGACTATGGATATGAAGCAGAAAGCACTTATTCTACAGTCCTGAACCAATGAGTTAAAAAATACTCCAAACTGGAGAAAATGTGGCTAATTTCCCTTACCAGACAGGTGAGAAGGAAGTAATGTGATTGTTTTCTTAAAGCTGGAGCTGGGGGGTAGGGCCAAAGATGCTAGAAATGCTGTTATTGGAAATGATTTATCCAGAGGGGGTAACATAAATCTTATACTTGTCAATGGGTGTTGTTGCAGGCAAGAAAAAACACAGTGATCTGATAATGGGAAGCCAGAGAATCAATCATGTGGAGTACATCCAGAAACTTCTATACAGAATACTGAAAGTACTCAATGAAATAAAACTCCCACAAGCAGGAACCTAGGTTTGGCAGACTTAGCAAACATGTTTGCTTTTATGTTGAAGAATAAGAGATAGACTTTTCCATATCTGTTTGAAGCAGAACATTTCTTTGAACAGGATGCAAGGGTTCACTGCCCCAGAAATAACCACTGTGTTTATACAGAAAAAGGTTTAATAGATATCCTACATAGTAAGTGTTGGAATGTTCAAGAGCTCTTGTCTAGCATCCTAAATTCTCCACAAAATGGCTTCCAAAACGGATATTGTAGATTAATTATACCTTTCATGGTATATACAGTGTCAGGCTTACTAAAAAGTTTTAATTGACCTTATAAATTTCTTCAACACTGTGCACTTTCCCCAGAATTAACTCTACAGACTCACATTCACTGTACTTAACTGCATCAGCAATTATATGGGTGGGTGAGCCAGCCTTCAAACTTTGTGTAGACAGTACTGTGTTTCACTGAAAGCTGGGTTAAAAATCAGTGTTCAGCAGAGCTTTATGTCTGGTGTACTGCTTTTCACTATTTTCAGAATTGACTTCATCATTACTCTCTACAGCACAATTGCCCCTTTCATAACAGATGATTTGGTATTATGGACTGCTAATGCATTACAAGAAAACATCACATCAAAGCAATTCATAGCTACCTCAATGATGTTTTGCCTTACCTTCAAACAGTCTGAAGCCATCACCTTTGGAACTAACAAGTGTTGCCCTCAAGTTCCAAATACACAGTCTATAATCTCCCCTCTAGGCAGCTTTATAAACTCAGTTCAACATTTTACATAGCTAGCTCTGGAACACAGGGCCACGCTCCTAAACATAATACTTGTCTGGCAGTATTTCACAAAGCTGTCCATTTGCTAACCAGTAAAACAAAATCACCATTAGAAAATGCAGCTTCTTCCAGAACTGTAACAAGGAGAGCTGGAATCACAGACAGTATATAACTCCTCTCTCTCAGCTATCATGTGATATCACTTAAGCATCCCCAAACTTCCATGGCTGCTTAAATGCTTACCATTAATACTTTAGAAGACCAAATGGCACCTCTTTAAAAGCAGCAGCATGTTTGTTCCATAACAGAGTATGTGTAAGGCAGCTGACCCCTTCACCCTACCTTCTCTATACATTTGCCTCCTTCCTGTCTTGGAGTGTAAAATTGCAAAGTTCACTTGCATGTCTTTTGTCAACTACAACAAGCCTCAAGTCTTCCCTAATAAGGTCTATAGTTTCCCAGTGCAATCTCTTCACTCAGAATCCCACTGTTTCAACCTTGCATAACCTAATGTCTTACCTGCAGTAGTACACAGAGCCAAAACTGCCTCCTGCTCCCTTCTCTGTAAAGTACTTTACCTGGTGAATTGTCCCATATTGGTCTCTGTCCTAAAGAAGAGAACACACTTATCTATTTCAGATAATTTCACCATGATAGTCTTTAAATGACCACAATTGGAAAAATTATATATATATATATATATATATATATATATATATATATATATATATATATATATATATATATATGTGTGTGTGAATTTCTACACAATCCAAGCCTGTCAAAACCAAAATAACTACTTATTACAAATTTTAATTTTTTTGCTAACCCTGAATGCCATCATGGGGGAAGGCATACTGACTTGATCTTATTTCCCTGGAAAGCCACTTCTTGCCTGTAATGCACTGTAAGGGCACAGTTGATGAGATTACAATGCCTTATTCTGTGTTGTCAGATCACAGTTCCATTCACTTAGAATGGAAGTAGTGAGAACATTGCTCTGTTTGAGAATCCTAAGTAAATATGTCAGTGACTTTTTTGCAGGGACCTAGCATATGTTTCTTACATATATGTTACACCATCTATAAAAAGTTCTTGACAAAAGTATAAAGAAATAACTGAGATAATGTAGCCTTTTTAAAAAGTGATATTCTGTGAGTTTCATTTTCTGTCTTCCTCCCCTGAGTCAGCCACAATATTATATTTTTTGGCTTGCACAGTTCAACTGAGTAGTGAAGTTTCTGTCAGTGATTATCAGTTTTGTTCATCTTCAAACTATAAAAATGTTTAATAGGTTTGCAGCCACTAGTAAAGGAAAGGGAAAGAAAGCAACTGTTTACAACAGCACAGAATCAAAAAATTGTGAAAAAAAACAGAGCAGTCGGTACCTTGCTGTACTTGCTTTCCTTAGTGAAATACTTGCAGTATGGAAGGCATTGTGACACATTAGCAAGATAGAGAAATTCCTAATGAAAATATCATGAGATTTAATTCAGCCTCGGCATGGTGTGCACTAAGAAAGCACACTAGGATAGAAATTTCACAGAGTGGGAGAAACTGCAAAGACATGCCTTTTTAATAAGTAAAAATATGGGTATCATCCTCTGCGAATGAAAATACACTCTGTGGAAAGGAAATGTTGCATTTAGAGAGTAACTGTCCTTTAGCTATACACTGGATTATTTTACCAAAGCTGCCTCTTCTACTGAACTCTCCACTCTTGGCTAGACAAAAACTTTAACAATTTATTCTAGGTATAAATCCAACCTAACTACCCATCACAAGACTGATGGTATGTGCAGTTGTACATGGTGGAGAGCTTTTCAGTATAGGCTCTTGATCAAACTGAATAAATAATTACTGTTATTGAATTTGTAATTATATTAACTCCAAGTGATTTAAAATACTGAATTTATGCACTGCATATTTACTGTACTGCCTCTTTCATGTGTACGTCTTTCAGTAGTTAACATTTTCATGTTATGCAACAAGGTTGTAGCTGAAAAGGGGCCATTGGTCCAGACTGCCCACAATAAATAAAATAAATAAATAAGTCTCCTAGTGAGAAAAAAAGAGTCTGGAATCTCCAAAGGTAAGTCCAGGCAAACAGCAACTGCAAAAAAAAAATCAACTCAGTGACTCGTCAGGAAGCTGGCAGTTGCAATGTGTGAGACGAAATGACTCAAATACATAAGTAGACATGAAACATTGTTAGAAAGTGTGAGGCAGTTCATGGATGCCAAGAGGAGTGTGATGTGAGTAGACGCTACTGCTTGGAGACTGTGGAATCAGATGGGATATAAATGCTTTGGGGCTGAAAGGCCAGTTAAAGACAGAGAAGAGCCATGGCAGCAAACCCATGGGAAAGAGAAAAGCTGCAAGGTAGAAAAAAAAGAACTATAAGGTAAGAAAATATGTGTAATGTGGCAGGTACAATATAGATTATGACTTATTGCACACTGCACTGATTTTCTCTTTAGTCTTGTTTCAAATAATGCTGTGATCCTGTGAAGGATAACTGATTTCCTAGCACTGAAGAACTGGTAAAGGATGGAAGTTAGATAAAATAAAGCAGCACACCAAGCTGTGTCAGGCCAGGAGTTGTGTGTAAATCTTACAATTTACTGTGGTAGAACATGGGATTATAAAGGAATAGCAGTTGGAATACACAAAGAGTGTGTGTTGGAAACTTCAAAGAAGGTCACATTTGAGCTACTTGATTTACATCTCCCAAATGTACTAGTTTCAGTTTTCATTAAAAATCTAGATAATATGCTTAAGTAAATGATATCATATACTTTAACTGCTATGGGGGATATATGCATGTGAGAGTCAGTAGCAGCTGATAATTGCAATGTCTATGTCTGATAGACTGAGTTTGAAACAATAATAAATGGAATTAAAAAGGGCATGCATTCTTCTTTTAACCACTTTCCTACATGTTTTTCAAGTATTTCTGTCTTCTGCAGTCCTATGTTACTCAGGGTGCCCTTGCTCAGAAAGCTAGCAAGGACTCATCTGGGAGATTCAAAGGAATACAAAATGAATGATTCATAGCATACTAAATGCAAGGTGACCAGATATTATAAAAGAAAAGAGGAAGAAATGTTGAGAGTTAAGGATGGAGATAACTGGCTAAATGGGGAGATGTTGTCAACATATATACATTGCAGACTGATAGGTGATATTACTAGCTGGGGGTTGGGTGATGGTACATGGATTAAAAACTGAGTTAAAACTGTTTTGCTATACTAATTATATGTATATTCTGTATTCATTTTAACATGTTTAAAACATGCAGGGTATTGAAAGTTGGATCACAAACTTGATTAGTGTAACCATACTGTATTGTGGGATATGTGCTCTCACTGCAAATGTGTTCTTTTAAGACAGTCGAGGAATGTAAAGTTAACCCAATACAGTCATCAAGTATCATAGTGCCAAGATCAAGGAGGGTAGGAATGCTCCATATCAGAATGCATTAAAGGGTGAATTAAGGTAAGTTCTGGAAGGGTTAGAGATGAGTAATGCTGATAGCATGACTGGGCTTAATTACTTTCTCTGGCATGATGTGCTATCAAGCACCAAGTTTTCCCTTTCCTTTTCTTGTTGGTAAAGTAAAGTAAAATAGCATATTAAGGGATTGTTACTATTTGCAGTTACAATTTAATAATGTTTCAGGGATTGCTCGTGATAGCTATATGTTAGGAGCCATGAACGTATACTATTATATATTTTTGTGAGAGTGCTACATGTAAGCATTAGTACTATATACATTATCATATATATCAACAACACTTAATATCTCTCTAGTTATACTTGATTGAGGTCAGTTATCACTAGCATTTATGTTGACGTCATATAAGACTTAAGCTGACAGTAGCAGTAGTTTGTATATGAAATGTGGGTTTTGTGATTACTAATGTAACTATGAACACACAGTAGTAAACACCTACAGACATTAACAAAGACATGGATGCTTTGGATGTATACCTATTCCTAAATGAGACAGACGCAAACATTAGGGACCCTAACAGCCAATGCAAGTTTAAACTCTCATAAGATATACAAAGACAAGAAAATGAAATGACCTTAAAATATGTGAAATATCTTCTAAAAATATTAGTTTCTGTCACTCTACCTTAATCACAGATAGCTGTACTCTAATACCATGTCAATTATAGCCAATGGAAAAAATGCAGTAAATATAAAACAGTTAAGAAAAAAGTTGAGACTATTTCATATGGCAGGTTCATCCACAGCTTGTCTTGATAATCTAAAATAACAAAGTGATATTCCCCCATATGCACGCTGTCTATCTGCATGCCCCAGTTTCTCGGAGACATGGCAGGTCTGAAGAGAGATGGTAACCCTTGAGAGTGCAGAAACAGAATTTAATAAACTATGCTTTATGAATCTGAGAGTGATTGACTATCACAAATAAAGTATTGCCAGACCCCATAAAAATTACACATATGAAATGTAGCCAAACCACACTTCTCCTACAAAGCCAGGAAGGAAGAGCCATTCTTTTTAAGTATTGGTTGTTTTTTACAGCTTCCACTGATTATATTATCAACTTTTTGGTGCTGACTGGGAGTTAACATAATACTTTAGTGAAGCAAATGCAGAGTTTCCTGACTGTTCTTTTTCTCTTAAGCCTAACTGATCTACAGTGGAACCAGGAAAAGGCGTGTACTAATACAAGCAATGTGTGACTCAGTTTAGACCGATACACTACAATGTTTTTCTTATTTTAAAAGAATAACTTGCTCAGCCAAAATAATCATCCTGCACTTTCTACATATATGTACTACATGATTGTTTATTCACTTATCATATAAAAGTAACTCAGTACTATCCAGACAGTAAAAAGAAGTAATGTTCTCACCATAACACTCCATCTGAGTTGTTGCTTCACTTGTCTTCAACCTGTGGGTCTCAGATTGGACATCGGATCTGACTCAGCCATATACGCCAGCCTTGGAGCTGAAAACTGAGTGCTTCCTATACTACCCATAATGCCCCACTCTCCTTCCACCCCTCTGAACGAGTTTGCTGCTGGTAAGAACAAAATATTCCCTAAGCTCAACAAGCATCAGTCACATTATGCAGGAAAGTACATCAGGGGTTTGAGTAATACAGTAAGTGGCAGAAAACCTCTGCCAAGTCTTCCCAAGACCTGAGAAAGGGGGAAGGAGGGAGGGAAAGGTTGAAGACAAATGATGGAACAACACAGATGGAACATTTTGGTGAGAACATTACTTCTTTATCTGAAGTTGTTGTCTTCATTTGGTCTTCAACCTGTAGGACAGAGTCCCCAGCTACATAACGCCTGGGTGCCCTCATGGAAGGATATTCTGGAGCACAGCAGAGCCAAAGGAAGCCCTGCTCCTGGAACAGACATTCAATTTACAATGGGATATAAGGGTATGAGAGGAAGATCAAGTAGCTGCTGAACAGATGTCATCGACTGGAACTCTAGACCAAAAGGTGCAGAGGTGGAAACAAACCTGATGGAATGGGTCTTGATTTGAGCTGGTAGAGGAATTCCTTTATTTGAATACACTAATGCCATACACTTTGAAATCCAATTAGCTAAAGTCACTTTAGTGATTGGTCTTTCTAATCTAGAATTAGCAATGGAGACAAAAAGTAGGTCTGATTTTCTGATGTTTTTGTCCTATCCAAGTAAAAACATAGCTGCTTGTGTACATGAAGCTTGTACTCTCCCTTGCTTTAAAAATTAGGGAAAAAGTCTGGGAGATTAATGATTGGTTAATGTTAGCCTCTGAAGCAACCTTAGCCTCTGAAGCAACCTTGGGCATAAAGGAAATATTAGTGCAGAGTAACTCTGTACTTGTGGAAGATAAGATAAGGGGGCTTAATGGACAAGTCTTGTATTTCGGAGACCCTCTTAGCAGTGGTGATAGCCACTAAGACAGCCATTTTCCAAAACAAAAATTGTAAATCAACCATGGCAGCTGATTCAAAGGGGGCAGAAACTAGGGCTTGTAACACTAAAGTGAGGTCGCAAGGAGGCGTAGGATCCTTGACCGGGGGCCAAAGTAAAAAAGTGCCCCTTAAAAATGCCTTACATATTTTTATAGATGCTAAGTATGTAGAATCTTCACCTATATTGAAGTTTGAGATGGCTGCTAGCTGTACCTTAACTGTAGAAAATCTAGCTCTACTGTTAAAAATGTGAGCAAAGAAATCCAGAATCATGGGAATAGGAGCCGTGAAAGGATCTAACTGGTGCTGCTGCGCCCAGAGAGAAAATCTCTTCCATTTGCTAGAGTAAATTTTCCTGGTAGAGGTCTTGTGAGCTGCAATCAAAATCTTCTGAACAGGAGAGGATAGCCTGGGAGTTCTAGCCATCAAAGAAAGTGGAGCAGCCAAGTGGTTAGCTTCAGGCTGAGTACATCTGGATGTGGGCAGCCTGAAGGATGGGACAGAAGATCCAGAATGGGATTGAGAGTGCAAGGAGGACATACAAAATGAGACCACAGGAAGGGGAACCAAACTTGTTGAGGCCAAAAAGGGGCAATGAGGATGACTTTGCACTTCAAACTCTGAGCTTTCTGGAGAATTTGGGTATCAGGAGAAGCGGAGAGAAGTCATAAAGTAGACCAGGGGAGGGGGCCAAGCATGGATCAGACCATCTCTGGAGGACTCCCCTGGCAGGGGAATCAGGCAGGGAATCAGGGCAAATTACTCACTGCACTTGGTGTTGGAAGGAGAAGTGAAGAGATTGTAACAAGGTTGACTCCATTTCTAAAAGATCGTGTCTGCCACTGATGGGTTGAGAGACCACTCATGAGGCATCAGAATGGTACTGCTACGCTTGTCCACCAGAATGTTTGACTTCCCTGGAATGTGCATTGCTACTAGAAAGAGGTTGGAAGAGATTGCCCATTCCCACAATCTCATGGATTCTCGACATAGGGGATTGGACTTGATTCCTCCCTGCACATCTGGATGTGGGCAGCCTGAAGGATGGGACAGAAGATCCAGAATGGGATTGAGAGTGCAAGGAGGACATACAAAATGAGACCACAGGAAGGGGAACCAAACTTGTTGAGGCCATAAAGGGGCAATGAGGATGACTTTGCACTTCAAACTCTGAGCTTTCTGGAGAATTTGGGTATCAGGAGAAGCGGAGAGAAGTTATAAAGTAGACCAGGGGAGGGGGCCAAGCATGGATCAGACCATCTCTGGAGGACTCCCCTGGCAGGGGAATCAGGAAGGGAATCAGGGCAAAGTACTCACTGCACTTGGTGTTGGAAGGAGAAGTGAAGAGATTGTAACAAGGTTGACTCCATTTCTAAAAGATCGTGTCTGCCACTGATGGGTTGAGAGACCACTCATGAGGCATCAGAATGGTACTGCTACGCTTGTCCACCAGAATGTTTGACTTCCCTGGAATGTGCATTGCTACTAGAAAGAGGTTGGAAGAGATTGCCCATTCCCACAATCTCATGGATTCTCGACATAGGGGATTGGACTTGATTCCTCCCTGCTTGTTGATGTACCAGACAATTGACATATTGTCTGTCTGGACGGCAACAGTCCCCATGGAAGAGAGGTATGAAGAGCTTGGAACACTAAAAGGGCCACTCTCATCTCCAGGACACTTATATGCAAGTTAGTCTCTATGGAGGACCAGGTGCCTTGGACCATCTGACTCAGCCAAGTTTCCCCCCACCCGAGCTGGGAGGTGTTCATGGTCCCCGTGGCCTTGGAAGGAGGGGGAACGAAAGGTTGTCCTACATAAATACACCGTAGGAGTGATTCCTTGCAGACTCAAGATAGTCTTATAGGATACTCCATGGGCAGTTTAAGAAAGGACCATTGGACCACTAGGGTCCACTGAAGTACCCTCATGTAAAGGCGAGCCATTGGCAGAAGAATTATAGTGGCAGCCATCAAACCCAACATTCTGAGAATGAGAAAAGCTGGATGGTTGGAAAGAATCTGAATTACATGTAGTAGGGGAAGGAAGGCCATACATTGTGTTGTGTCCATTTGGGCTCCTATGAAGTCGATGACCTGGACCGGATCCATTTTGGACTTTGCAAGATTGATAGTTATGCCCAAGGTTGAGGCTAGGTGAAGGAGACAATCCCTGGCCTGAAGAAGTTGATGCTTGGTGGGAGCAGTGAGGAAACAATCATCCAAATAAGGAAACCCACAGAATCTGAGCAGTCTCAGGTGAGCTGTAACTACTGTCATCACTTTGTTAAACACCCTGGGGGCTGTGGTGAGTCCAAAGGGGAGTGCCCTGAACTGGAAGTGAATGGATCCCAGCCAAAAGCAGAGGAACCTTCTGGAGCATTTATCCATCTTAATGTGATAATATGCATCCTGAAGGTCTACTGAGCAAATCCAATCATCCTTCTGCAGAAAGGTAGAATGGACTGTATTGTGACCATCCAGAATTTCATTTTGGTAACAGATTTGTTTAGGGAAGTGAGATCCAGAATTGATCTGAAGTCTCCCATCTTCTTTGGCACCAAAAAGAATCTTGAATAGATGTCTGATCTGAACTGGTCTTGGGGGATGGTTTGGATGACTCTTTTTGCCAGCAGCTTTGTGATTTCCTTTGATTGGGTGGCATATTGGGGATGTTTCAACGCAGAATTGGAAATTTGAAGAATGAGATGGTGTAACCCCTAGATACTATTTTTAACAACCAACGATCATCAGTGATGGTTCCCAGGCTGCTGGGGGTAAAGAAAGATATCACCTGACTGCCTCCAGAGTAGAGCAGGTAGGCAATCCTTCAGGATTGCTGAAAGGGTCTATCCAAGAAAGTATCTCAAGACCCTTGATTCCTCGGACCCCCCCCCCCACCATCACAAGGATGGCACCGGTCATTAGAATCACTTCTTCCTCTAGCTCTGGAGGAAAAGTCTCCCTGCATGTCTTGGAAAACACCTCAAGACTTTCAAAACCATAGCTTCTTACAACCATGCTGATTCCTGGAATAGGATCACTGTGGGGTAGAAAAGCATATTCCAATGGCAGACAAGGTATTTCCATCTTTCTCGCTCTGTCTCTAACCATGGGACCAAAAAGAGATGATCCATCAAAGGGCAAGTTGATGAAGGATGCCTTGAAGGGTTTTGAGAATTCACATAGCCGCATCCAGGTGTGGTGCCTAATGGCAACGCCAGAACTGGCTGATCTTGAGGTGCCTTCTGCCACATACGAAAGTAGCCTCATGGACGTGTTGGATATAGAACAGAGGGTGGCCATTCTGGAGGAGAAGATCTTCTTGTCCTCTTCAGACATGGAACCTGGGACAGAAACAGAGAGTTCCTTAATGAGGTCTCTCTGAAGTCTGATCACATGTGCCAGATAATTCAGCACACACAGAGAAAAGGCCACTGAAGAGTAGACCCACTTACCATCCAAGTGAGGGAGAGTCGAGGCTCTAGTGAGGACCAAGAGACCCGTCTTCACTACTTCGAAGGTCAGGGGAGACAGAGACTAAGAGGGCAACTCCACTGGGGCTGAAGCCACTGACACAGAAGCCTGATGAACTCCCACTGCTCTTGGCACTGAAGAAGGAGTCAGAGCTGAACTGTCAAGAGCCAAGGTGCCGAGTGGAAGGGACAGCTCCGAAAGCCTGGCAGCTGAAGTCTACCCCTCGGACCCAATGCCGAAGATATGGCTGCAAAAATCTGTAGCACCCAATGAAACCAGGGCTGAACCACATAAGGTGACAGTCTGCATTGAAGTACAAGTACTTTTCAGCACAAATATCTCAAAACTCAGGATCCTCAGACCAGAGGGTTCCAAAGCCAATGTTCAGATCAGAGAAGGAGAAATAGGCATAAAGGTAGGTAGGTATGCACTCACAGATTCAGAGGGCAAAATTCCCAACTGAATCTGTGTCTTCAGAAATTTCCTCATCAGCCTGTCTACTTCAAATTCTGAAAGGCTCTGGGAGGACCTGGCAGAAGAAGCTGTTTACCCCTGCCTGGAGTGGTGCCTGGGTAATGCCAACAGAGGAGACTTCGGGAGAGGGCCCATCAGCTCTGGTGAGAATCACAGAGATTGGTGCTGAGAGGACAAAGCTGAAGTAGTCAGTCAACTTTTGGCAGGTGGTTCTCTCACAAGAACCAAAGCTTTATTGGAAGACTGTTTTCTGGACTTATCCTTTTCTTTTTCCTTGGGTTTATCAAGACCCTTGTCACTGTTTTTTTTGAGGGGTTTGAGCCCCTGACATAGATACAGAAGAAGCAGAGGCAGGGAGCAAGCCCTCCAGGATTAACTTGTTCTTCCTGTCAATAATCACATGCTGATTAAAGCCTGCATATATAGAACAGGAGGAATCTAAATGAGCCACTCCTAAAAAACTACGCACAGAGTGTAGGCATCAGAAGGTGGAATTTTATGCCTGCACTCTGTGCATTTCTTGAAGCATGCTGGCTTAGAATCAGCCATGGCAGAACAACTGTAGCTACAAAAAACACCCTCTAAGAATTCAGAGTCGAGACAGAGAGAGAGAGAGGCGATACTACTTTTACATTACTTTACTTTTTTTTTTTTTGCTAACAAGAGATAAGAAGTAGGAAGGGAAAAAAGATAATAAGAAAAAAATACATTCATATACCCAAAAAAAAATCACTGAAATTCCTCAGAGGAAACTCAGAGTTGGGACCCAGTGGTTGTTCAGACGAGCAGGAAATGAAATCTGAGGTGGTAGAAGGAGAGTGGGGCATTATGCATAGGATAGGAGGAGCTCAGTTTTCATCTCTAAGGCCGGAGTATATTCCAAGTCGGATCTGAGACTCACAGGTTGAAGACCAAGTAATGACAACAACTTCAGATATATTGTTTCACAGAAGTCAATGGAAAGCAGCTCCTTAGAAAACCAATGTAAATGTCTACCCACACAAAGACCAGACACCTTTTCAGACTCTGATGAGGGGACTCTTGCTATCTAAATACAAGCCTTCTCATGCTGATGACTCTAGACTGAGGCAGTCCAGCAGCATACCTCTCAACTTCTTAGTGCAACAAATCTGGCCAAATCCTGACAGAATGTGGGTCAAAGGCCCAAAAATAGGGACAGATTTTAAATATTGCTCTTATAAACTTAGAAAGTTGGTAGAATAACAGGATTTGTCTTAGAATGCATTTTTCTGAAGAATATAAAGTATGAAACACAAATGTATATCATTATTTAGTGACTTCAGTCCCCAGCTCATCCTAGTGATTTGCCAGAAAATCACAAATTTTATGAAGAATAGACCAAAAATATTGGGCAAAAATATGGACATTCTGCAAAAATCTGGACAGCTGAAAGGTATGTCCAGCAGTACTGTGCCAGTCTGCCCTGTTAATGACTAAATTTTGTAGACAATTGTAGGGAAATGGAGAAAGGTCAGATGCCTGGCAGAATATGGAGTAAAGGTCCAATAAACATGCTGCCCGTTGGAATGAGCAGATCAAGGCAAAACTTTTTCAACAACTGAAATTACCTGGAGAATGCTGGATATGAAGCAGTTAGAACCACATCACCAAATGGTAAAGAAGATTGCACTTAACAAAGAGATTGTTGTAAATTGTACTCCGCCTCTGTTAGATATCCTCAAAAGGAGATTGTTGTGACATATACTTACTCTGTGTTAGATATCCTCACAAGCCCACATTTCCAAAATGCAACTAAATATGTGGATTTTTAAATGTACTCATCTTGTGTTAGATAACATTACATCTCCAGGTTTCTGAAGTGCAGTTACATATATGGAGACATAGCCTTAGCAAGAAGGCAGACTGCTTCTCTCTAGACTGGGGAGCTTCTAACTGAGTGACAGTGATTAAACATTATATGGATAACTGGCAATAAGAAACCAACACTCACAAAAGTATTTTTTTTTCTTTTTTACCTTTTTCACCTTTGTATTCATTTGTTTGCATGTTTAAGTAGCTTCAGAATTAGCAAATTTAGCTGTAGGTATTCATGAAACATAAACCTCTTCAAAAGGAAGTAAAAGCAAACTACGGCACAGTGTTTTAAGCATCAGTTACTGCTGTCTGTTAGCAGTATACTTGTAAACTAAGTATCTGCCTTGTGCCATAGTGGTGCCCACTGAGCCCACAAAACAGAGTACCTTTAAAGCTAAAACAGGCAGGTGTGGAGGCAAACAGGACTAAGGCAGGAATTCAGTGTGAATCAGCTTTAGTAAAACATTTTTTGGACCCATTTCCCTGTCAAGAGGTAGCTATCCTGATCTATGAGTGAAGAAAGAAGTCAGAAGGAGTCCCAGGGAATGACAAGGCAAGTTGAATGGTGTCCATGAAAGACGGAATCCAGGATAAAATCTCTGAATCAAAGATGGATATAGAACTGTACTTGTTGGAATGTTGAATACACATGATGGAATATATAAAAAGACTGGAAGTTTTAAAGGTAATGTTTTGGTTATGGAAATACTATGAAAAAATACTTATTCTGTTTCACCATACTCATTTTTTATATTCAGAAAGCTGAACTTTTTATTTTAACTTAAAATAAAACTTGCTGAAACTGAAGAAACATTAAAGATTGTATATATTGAACACTGCAATACAGTACATCAGTGGTTAAGCCGGAAAAACAATTTCTTCTAAAAACTGTGAATCGTAACTTACCTAACAATGCTGTAACCAAACTGTTTTTCATCCCTTAGAATGTAATGCAATCTTCCCGAGTAAACTACTACTGCTTAAGACATTTGGCTCCTTTTCAGTAAGCGTCTAATTGACAGATATATTCTATTTAATCTTCATATGTCATCCATTCCATCTGCCTAGGGAATTTGCAGCTATTTATATCACAGCAATCTATATACATCCAAGTGCAAACACTAAAAATGCACTTGCTGGCCTGTACAGGCTATCCTGTGAACTACAAAACCAAAATACCGAGTATGTGAATATAATGGCAGGAGATTTTAACCAGGCCAACCTGAAAACAGCACTATTACACTACTATCAATATGTGAACTTTGCCACAAAGGGAGCAAATGCATTACACCAAGTGTATGCAAATGTCAAGCAAGCTTTCGAAGCAGTTCCCCACCCATATCTAGGCAGCTCAGATCACAATTCTATCTTGCTGATCCCAGCCTACAAACCCATGTTGCTAAGAGGAAAACCTTCCAGGAAACAAATAAGGATCTGGCCTGAAGGAACAGTCTCAGCCCTGAAAGACTGCTTTGAATGCACTGACTGGAACCTATTCAAAGAGGCTGCCACCACAGAACAGCATATAAACATGGAACAGTAGTGGGGTATATCACCAAATGTATTGAGGATGTGACCACCTTGAAGGACATAGCTATAAGAGAACCATGGCTCACTAGTGAAGTCTATGAGCTACAAAGAGCACATAATGCTGCCTTCAAGTTTGGAGATAAAGATGCCATACCTATTAACTGTACAGATTTTCACAGAATGTCCAGAGTTTGGCTCATATTTTTGCTCCATTTTTCATAAAATTGTGGTTTCCTGGCAAATTAGTGTCATATAATTAAAGATTTTAATTAGGAAATAATGACTGACATTTGAGTTTCAGATGTCATACCCTTCAGAAAATTCATGCTAATGCAAAACCTGTTATTCTATCTACATTCTAAGTTTGTAAGAGCAATATTTAAAAATTGTCCCTATTTTTGGGCCTTTGTCTCACTTTTATGTGTGACTTTGTCCAGATTCCTTGCTGTAAGAGGTTGAGAGGTATGAGACGCCCTGAAAGTTGTCAGGGACAACCTAAACAAGGAAGTAAAAGCAGCAAAACATGCTCACCGACTAAAACTACAAAAACACTTCATAGATCAAAAGAATCCTAGGCAGCTGGGGAAGGACATCCAGTGTATTAATGATTACAAACCTCTGTCAACACAATGTGTACATAATACGGACTTTCTAGACAAACTTAACACCTTCTTCAGCAGGTTTGAGGAGACAATCAACACCTCTCCAAAGAAATTACCCATGGATGGGGATGCCACACCGCTATGTCTCAGCCTAGAGGCAGTCCAAAATAACCTAAGAAAAGTCCACCCACATAAGGCAGCAAGTCCTGACATGATTCTGGATCATCTACTCAAGGACTGTGCAGATCAACTGGCACCTGTCTTCACTGACATCTTCAACCCATCTCTCAGACAGGCTAGTGTTCCAAGATGCTTCAATCATCATTCCTCTGCCAAAGAAGTCACCCCAATCACATTAAATGACTACCGACCCATCACAGTCAAACCAGTGGTGATGAAATGCTTTGAAAGGATGCTCAAAGAGTATATATCATCTTGTCTGCCTGCATCTTTTGATCCTTTACAATTTGCTTACAGACCAAATTGCTCCACTGCGGATGCTATATCCCTGGCACTACAGCATACCTTTAACCATCTTGAAGACAAAAATTGCTACGTACATATGCTGTTCATAGACTTCAGCTCAGCCTTCAACACTGTTATACTGCAGCATCTGTTGTCTAAACTAAGTCAACTAGGCATAGAAAATGCACTCTGCAACTGGATCCTCGACTTTCTGACAGACAGGCCCCAAACCATTCAAGTTGGCAAGAACCACTCACGATGAGTCACAGTGAACACAGGGATCCCACAAGGTTGCATACTAAGTCCACTTCTCTTCACTATACTGACCCATGATTGCTCTGCAAAACATCAGACAAATCACATCATCAAGTTTGCCGATGATACCACCGTGATCAGCCTCATTAGAAATGATGATGAAGGGACAATCAGAGAGGAAGTGAACTAATTCACCAGATGGTGCAACAACAACAACCTAGCACTAAATGTTGACAAAACAAAAGAAGTTATTGTTGACTTCAGGAAGAAGCAAGGGTTCCATGCCCCCATCACCATCAGTAGTACGGTAGTGAAAATGGTAAAAAACACCAAATTCCTAGGTGTGCACATCTCAGATGACCTAAGCTGGGCAACAAACACCTCCAGCCTTGTAAAGAAAGCCCAACAATGTCTCCACTTCCTCCAGAGACAAAGCAGAGCAAATCTCCCCTCATGATCTTCTACAGGGCCACAATCGAAAGCATACTGACTAACACCATCACTGTTTGGTATAGAAACTGCTCATACGCAGATCACAAAGCATTAGAGAAGGTTGTAAAGCAGGCCAGGAAAATCATAAGATCAAACCCCCAGTCCTTACAGAACCTTTACTCTTGCAGATGCTATGGTAGGGTCATGAAACTGATAAGGGACAAGTATCATCCCACACATGGACTGTTCCACCTCCTGTCTTCAGGGAAATGACACAGAAGCATCAGGTGTAGAACATCAAGATTCAGGAATAGTTTCTTTCCACAAGTGATCAGACTGTTGAACAACTAACCTTAACGATGTCAACACTCCCTCAGTTCGTGAGAACACCATAAGTGCGATATGATCGTCTTTACTGTCATAGAATTAAATTATTCTGTTTATTTAGGTTACGCAATCTGAACTAAATTATTACTTGCACAAGTATAGGAACTGTGAATTATGCTATGCTGTTATCCTATTTTAAAAACGGTGGTGGCTAAGTTATTTATGTGTTTATATCTATACTGTCTAGAATTTCTTCCGTTATATGCTTCCTTCACCCTCTTTTGAAAACTGTTTTTCAATGCATATGAGCCTGAACCAATGAAATTTCATCCAGTGATACACTGTATTTGTTGATCTGAATGACAATAAAGTTTACTTTGACTTTGATATGTAAATAGGGATGTAGCACCAGGGTGTTTGATTGGATACCCAAGTCCCAAGGCTTCCCTCTACAGCCAGATGAAGCATATTATAGTAAAATGTGTAATTTGCATGTTAGTCACTATAACTTCATCATCATCATCTCCCTTTTTTCCCCCATTTTGCTACGTGAAATTGAGGTGTTGTGGTTCTTGATTCATTGCCATTCTCCTACCTTCATCATCAATCATGCCTGACTGTCACAGGTTATCTGACACAATCCATTCACCTTTTTGCTGGACACCCTCATTTCTTCTTGCCTTCTTCCTGTCTGTCTCAAATCTTCTTCCCCGGGTTATCTTCTGCATTTATGCACATATACCCGAACCACCATAATCTGTTCTCTTTGACCTTCTCTGTAATTGGAGCTACTTTAGCTTCTGCTCTGATGTCCTCATTTCATCATCTGTCCACAGTGTGCATCCTACCACACATCTCAGGCACTTCATCTCCATCACCTCTACCTTCCTCAATTGCTCTGCCTTTACTGCCCAAATTTCTGTACTGTATAGTTGTACTGGTCACACCACTGTTTGTACACATTACTTAGTCACTATAACACGCTATGCTTAAATATGGATCCAGGCTGTATTTTTAGGCTATTTTCTGATGAAAGCATTCATCCAGGCTTCAAAGAATAAAGCTCTCATTTAAGTTTGCAACTTAATTATTTATCTGGAAGTATTCTTGGATTGTCTTTTTGGTAATACCAGCAGTTCTAACTTCAGAGCAACAGGGCATATCCACACCAACTCAAATTCTCCAACACGACCCGTCTGCATCATTTTTGTTATTCCCGACTCCAAGTCCCCTCAGGGACAGGGAGCTGAGCTGGTTCATAAGGCAACTTCCTTACCAGTGGAAATCTATTTCCTCATTGAAAGTTTAAAAGTGTGGATTTTTAAAAAACATGTGCCCAAATGGGGATCTGTACTGATCAGAAGGATAAAATTTGTTATATAAAGGCATTCTGCCTATACGGAGATATGTTTGGGACCACAAATCCTCATGGCACAGGAAGAGTTGTCTTATAGTTACTTTATGTTGGTTTATATAGCAAAGTGTACCCAATGCCCTTCATTTTATATTGGGAAGGCAGAAAGACTCCTCAGGAAGAGAACATGTATATGATGTATGCACCCAAAACACTAACAGTGCCCTTTATAAACATTCAGTTGTATGTCCAGGATTTGATTGCTTTATGTTTGCCATAATTGAAAGGGTTTTACCCTACCCCAGAGGGGGGGGGGATGAGAGTTAAGATTGGAACATCAGGAGTTACTATGGCAGCTAAGAACAAATGCTACTTTCCTACCAGGGCACAATGAATTTATATTGATTAAGCCTGTATTAAAACTTAAGGCCACCAAACTATGATTTTATTAAAAAGATGGTCATGGGATTTTACAATTATTTATCATTTTTTACTTTTATAGTGACATGTTTTATTTCTCCAGTGATGCATTTTATACTTTGTATTTTGTGTTTCAACTGATGTTTTTTAACACTGGGTTCCTGATACTAACATCATAATATGTATAAAAGGAAATAACATCATTATTTGGTAGTTCTGAGGAAGTCCCAAGGAATGGGATGAAAGTGCTAAACTATGGTTTGTGTTGGTGTAATTTAAATAAAAGTGCATTGTTTTTACTAAGTATTGGTTTGGACCTGTACAGTGGTACATCAATGTTATTATTTTGTATGCAAAGCTGTCTTTACTGTATTAGCTTCAGTTCTCAGCTCACTACTCAAATTATTTGGTTATTAGCTTCCAACTTTTCCAAACAGCTTCTGTTACACAACAATGCCTCAGAAGTGCACATTGGTGCAGTATTATCTTATATGGTATAGGAGAAGAGTGTTCCATATGTTATATCAGTGGGAAGTTCAGCAATGCTGTGAAACAATATTCAGTGATAGAAGGAGACTTCGTGATAACCAAAGAGGCCGTCACCACCCTCAAAGGTTATGTCACAGGAAGAGATAAAAGACTTCTTATAGACTATGCTTCTTCTCAGTGGCTTTACAGACAGAAGGACAATAACTCTAAACTGTATTGATAGGTAGTGACCCTCCAGCCCTATAACATTAGTGTGAAACAATACTCAAGCCATAAATACTTTAATGAGGATGGGCTGCCATGGGTGTACAGTCTATCTGCTGGGGCTTAAACTAATAACTATGCACTGTGGGGGTGTCATGTGGCATAATGTTGGCTGGAGAGCATAGAGAGTACTGTACCTTTAAGGCTAAGACAGGGAAGCAAACAAGAGTTAGGCAGGGAGGTAATGGGAATCATCAGTAAGTACAGGTACTTCACGCCCATTACTCTTATAAAAGTTAGACAGGAAGATGGCAGGAGTTTCCAGGGAACAAAAATGAAAGTTGAATTGTGTTACTGAAGGACAGAGTCCAGAAAGATACTCCTGAAGGTAACAGGGATGACAAATAGTGTCCTGTATGTAAAGCCTTACAAATATGTTTTTGTTAAATCATTGGCAGTACCTTCTGGAATGGAAGCTTTGTAAGTAATGTTCATTTTAGATTGCAGAAAGACCATTTTGAAACATTTATTTTGTTTTATTATTCCCCTTCATTTTGTTTACAAGAAGAAGAACGTTTCATTTTAGCTATCGATAAACCTGCTCAAACTGAAGAAATATTAAGGGCTGTTTTTCTGAACATTGCAACATGCTGCAGTCTATCATAATGATATCCCTATATGCATTAGGGTCACTGCCCCCCACTTTGTACCAGCTCCATCAACCCTTCACTTATGTCGTTAAACCAGTAGGACTGAAAAGGTAATGTATTGTGATTTAAGGTATTACAAGCCCATAGAGATACCGTCACATAACAATAACAGGAATCTGAATACATCACGTGCTACCACAGTAAGCAGGATGAGGGACAGAGTTTCTGTCCGATACTAAGCAGTAAACAAAAGTAATAAGAATAAAAAAGATCTGCAGTGGAACAGACTAAAGTCAGAAAACAAAGAAATATGTGACTGTAAATAATGATGGCCTGAATTCAGTTTACTCAATCTTTCCCCCTGTGATTTCATCCTCAACTATGCCCATTTAGGCACTGTGTGACTTTCAGCAACTTAATTCAACTAGTTCAAAACTTATGAGTCAACACTAAAAATACGCACTTCCTTCCCTCAGTGGTGTGATGCATATATTGTAGTGCACAATATATACATCACACCACTGAAGGAGGGATGTATATGTTGTAACGCACAATATATACATCACACCACTGAAGGAGGGATGTATATGTTGTAACGCACAATATATACATCACACGAAGGAGGGATGTATATGTTGTAACGCACAATATATACATCACACCACTGAAGGAAGGATGTATATATTGTAATGCACAGTCATTGCATGGTACTTCCTCTTCCTTTTTGTTCAAATTCCTTTCTGATCTCTGGCCTCTAAAAGGGTGTGTGCAGGTTTTCACCTACATCTATGACTCACAGAAGTCAGAAACATTTTTTACCCTGCTTCAGGCCACAAATCCATAAGGTTGGTTATATTAGTTCAGACAATACAGTGTGGGTATCCCCTGCATGAGAAGTCTGTGCATCATGTTAAAACAAGGTTGCTGATGCCCAGCTTGAAGAGTTTCACTGAAAAGTAATTGGCTGATATAAACTGTAATCCACATGCATGCAGCACTACATGCCCTACATACATACATACTATACATACCCATCCCATGAAGGGTCTAGATCAAAAGACCGAAGAGGCATTGGACACCTCTTCGTCGACACACAAAGAGTGAACACACTAAAGCATGAACGCTCAAAACAGAGATTTCTTTCCCTGGGAAAGAAATCGCTTGGCCATCCCCGTGTGTTTGCCTCTTTCCCTACTGTAGTCCGATGTTGGAGTTGATATATTTAGTTAGGGTGTGTGTGCGGGGCACAGCCCCCCACACTGGGGAGTGTGGGAGTGAAGCCCCCCATGTTGTTATGTTTGAAAGTGTGTGTGTGTGTGTGTGTGTGTGTGTGTGTGTGTGTGTGTGTGTGTGTGTGTGTGTGTGTGTGTTCTAGCAATTTCTTTCCCAGGGAAAGAAATCGCTGTTTTGAGCGTTCACGCTTTAGTGCGCTCACTCTTTATGTGTCGACGAAGAAGTGTTCAATTAAACGTCTCTTCGGTCTTTTAATATAGATGGTCCCATGAATAGTATCAGCCTACAGCCACTCCATCAGGCTCATTCCCAAACCTGGGATAAGTCTGGAAAAATGTTATGTTTTATCTCAGTGTTACAGAAGGGATCACTGTGAATGAACTGATAAGAATAGTTATCGTCCCTCATTTTCTCACAAATGTTATTATTAACCCATCTGGTGTCATGGCATTGAGGGGTAAAACCATAACTATGACCCAGGCAGTCTGGGTTCGATTAGTGTGTTGGGCATCTGAGGCCCATCCCAGAACTGTGGGCATTCACTTATGATGCTCCTAAGGGGAGGCATGAGAAGCAGCACTCAGATGAAGTCATGGAGCATAAGGAAGGGGGGTGCGGAAAGTGGAAAGGGCATAACAATAAAAAAGTCACCCTGAATGGAATGTGGACAGCCAAGACCCCTAGAAAGCCCTTATTATTGCAAGAACAGCACCAGCAAGATATGGAGTAAATCCAGGGGTTTAGTAGTAACTGGTCCCAGCATGGACATGGGGCACTGGGAAGCAGTGCTGTTAAGATGATGGGGGGGGGGGGGTAAAACATTTTTTAAAATTTGCTATTATTGACAGAAACAGAGCAAAACTACATTATGTCAACTTCTGCAATCTTTTGCACATTGATAGATTGGTTATTTGAGTATCTATTTTCATTTTATTTAAAAGTTATAAAAATATGCAAATTGTATTGCATTGTTTTCACATGTTAAAGAGGAGAGAGTCATATCAGGGAATGAAATGAGAGTGGCAAAATAAGAAGAACAGATGCACTAATAATATGTCTCTTACTAAAGCAGCCAAAAAAGCCAAATGGGGACAGGGAACCTGAAGCCAATCTATAGAATTGTGGGTTATGGTTCAAATTAAACAGTACAAAAGAAAACTGTATGTTATGATTGACATGTTCACTAAATGTTTGGTGTCAGGCTGGTTTCAAATATTTTATAAGGAGAAACAGCCTACACATTTAGCACTATATATCCATGGCAGATTAAGGCATCAGGAATAGGAGTTAAACCATATAATATTGTGAAATGTTGAAAGGATAAACAACCTACAATTTACATAAACGTGCATTAATGTCCATTCAATGGATCACATTGAATGGGGCTTAGTTTGCCCTAGTGCACTGAGAAGATGAAGCTACCCTCTTGCAGGGGTTCTCTCTAACTGTGCATTAGAAAGATCAGATTCACAGAGTGGGAGAAGAAACATATGCCTACACCTACACATTAAGATAAGTTCTCTAAGTACTCTAGTGTCAGAAACTTGACTAAAAGAATCCAGGAGATAACCAGAGCTCAATACAGGTTCAGAGTTAACTCTGTAGAGTGAATAATTAGAGTTTTGCAGTTTTCTTGTAATGGCCAGTGCAGCTATGCAGGAAGATGCAATTAATACTCAGAACTGTCATGGCATGCAAAGCTTTAAAGACCTAATAGCATTTGTTCAGCTGCAGCAAGCCACAGAAACCCCCAGTGCAAATTAAGTTACTACTGACAGTCTGCAGGAAACTTCTCCTATGTAAACTCAGCTTTTGCACAGGCAAATCAACTGTAGTGAACATTTCAAAAGAAAAGCTTACACTCTTCATGAGTGGGAATGTCCTAGTGTAGTGGTGATATGATTAAAGAATAGCTTAGAAGTAAGAGTCCATGAGCTGGTACCATTTCAGTCTGATAGTACAAGATTGTGGTACTTTTCCTGAGGGCAGACAAGCTGCCTTTCTGAACAACCAGATGGATTCCTTCACCCAGGTAATTAGTTATAGGATGAGCAATGCAACAACCAAACTAAAAAAATCCAGAAGTTTGGTCACAGAGAAAAGTCCTTAAAATGAAAGAATTGATGGGAAAGACTTGGGAGATAGATACCTTAAGTACTGCTTAGCAATAGACAATGATGTAAATTGGGCTTTGAGAACAGATAGGGCTGGCACATAGTGAGAGGGTAGAAACTACTGTTCTCTGGCAATTTAAAAGAAATTTGTAACATAACGTGAAAACAAGAGGTCATTAAGGGGTACTTGAAATGCAGCAAGCAGAAAAAAAGGTCTTATGGCCTAGCAGTTAAAAGATCCTTAAAGGAAACTTGCACCAGTGCAAGATCACAGCTGCTGAATGTCGATTTGTTGCAGAGCTGGCAGACTGCAGGAGAAAGTTGCCAAAAAGTGATAAGCATTCTCAGCATGGGAACAATAGATCACAGCAAATGAGGTACGAGACAAACAAACAAAATGATGGGTTACATGGGAAAGTGAAACAATGCTAAATAAGTGAAAGTGACGTCAGACTTGTCAACCTGCAATACTGACTGGGGTTCTACATTCCTAGTCTGATGAAAAAAAACAGGCATCGGCAAGGCATGTAAACAAAGCAGCTATCCCTCTGCCCAAAAAAAGAAAAAAGAAACATCTCAGTCAGAACTTCAAACTCTGTTTAAGGCAAGGCGAGGAGGATATAAGTACTGGAATTTTCAGCAGCAAGTCATAGGTTCCATGCAGGCATCCGTAAATTTGTTTCTCAAGCAGTGTTCCTGGCCACAACACCTAGTCTTTGTTGTTCTTGTTGTTTGATGCTAATTACTGCTTCTTTTCTGCTTCTGGGGAACTACCTCCTGTCAGCTCACATTTGAGTAAAACCTGGAAAAACTTTGAAACAGTACAAAGGATGTAATCATAGTGACCCAGAGTAATTGGGGAGGAATGCTAGAAAACAATACAGAGCACATCTTGCGTGGAGTCATAGAGAAAGAGGAAATACATGGCCATGAGGTAGAGGCATTGCCCTGAAAAAAAAATTATTTTGACCCAAGCTGTTGTTCAGACCCAGTGTAAAGAAATGTAAATAGTCACAGCTTTGCAAAGCTGAAAGGGGAATCTAGAGAGGATAATATGATCCTTTTTTCATGCAATAAATTATAACTATCTGTTGAAGCAATTTTATTGTGAAAGCGCTTATTTTATTTTATTTATTTTTATGTTTTAAGGGAGTTATTATACATGCTGTCACTTCCTGGCTGTGTTTCTGTTTTGGTATTTTGCACATTACATAGTTTTGATTTTTGGTATACAACCAAGCAGTTAATTGCCAAGTTTTTTGTGTTTTCTGAGGTAAATTATAACTAAGTATAGCAATCTTTAAAGGATGAGAATCTTGTACAAATGAAGGCCTGAAACAATAATGCATGCATCTTTCTGACCCTTAAGTTTAATTTGGTAGTCAGTGGGTCATATTAATATTTTTGCTCTCTTGAAGAAATAACCAAATGGACCCTAGAGCAGCACAGTAGTGCAGGGACAAATAAGCTGAAAAAACAATTATGATGACATATTTGTTTTGAGCACCCTAAACACTAGAACCATATGTTGTTGTATCTTTCAGCTTTTCCCGGTTAGGGGTCACCACAGCGGAACTCCAGTCCGCTAATGATTGGCAGTAGATTTTTACGTACCGAGTTGCCAGCCTTGACGCACAACCTTCAAAGAAGGTACGCCCATTCACGCATGTCTCCACACAGAAGACGCTCTAGCTGAGAATCGAACAGGACAACGTCTTACTGTGAGGCGACAATGCTACTGCAGCACCACCACAGCCGTCTAAACACTAGAACCATATGCCATTTGTAAACATTCTTGAGGCAGTGTGTCATTCCAGGTAGCATCCTAACCTTTTCATTCATGAGACTTTGTTTCCAGGAATATATCAATGCAATTTTCTAGAGGGCTGCTTCTACCTCTGAGACTTTCTTGATTACATACATTATTAAATCTAGATACATAATAAAATTTCCAGATGTAATGTTGAACAACTTGGAATGTATCAAGTAACTCCTCTAAACTGCAGATAACAACTATTTCTAGACTCACCTTAGTTTTGAGAAAGGATATGGCTTTACTGTTGTTCTCCAAGAAATGCACTCTCATCCTTCCTTTACTTGGCCTGGGAAGAGTTTCTCCTGAGATGAACTCCAGAAGTTTCATTAGATAGATCCCATCTTTTAGCTCAGTGTAAACATCTTTGACTATAATATTAGCCTGTGAAAATAAAGCAGTATGACTTTTAGTGAGATGATCAACTAACCAGCACACATCTCTGAATGTTCATCTTTCTTTCAGACTTGTGCCTTATATTCATATGCAAACACTGCAGATGTAATGCAACGCCACTATGTTTATAGCAAAAAGAATTAAAAGGTTGTTGCTGTCAGTATGATAATGGAAAGTAGTTCTGGGTACTTAATACTGTTCTGTAGCAGTTGTCTAAGTGACCACAAGATGGATGCAATGAAATATCTGCAAACTGAGTGCAAGAAGCATTCAGTTATGCAGTCCAGTTACATTTCGAGAATGCTGTAGTGTAATGGTATGGTTCAACTCTGAAACTGCATTCTGAAAAATTAAAATTAAAATAAAAATCACAGCATCATATTTTAAGCAAAATAAAGCATTGCAGTTTGTGCATTTTCAAAGAATAATATTATTTTTTAGGAAAATAATGTCACTGACTTTACTTCTAGCTTCAAACACTGACATACGCTCAATAATTCACGCCTTGCCATGCATTAATGCTTACTGTTCTAAATTATGAGTACTAAGTTAAGAGTACAACTCATTGGCTGGCTGCTGAATGTTCTATTTGGGGCAAATGTCATTATAATTCCTATTGGAAAGCAGATAGCTTTTCTTTTAAGTTATCAAATAACAATAAACCCCTCAATACAACAGCAATACAAGTGTGAAGTTTCAATAACTTTTTCAAATATCTTGTGATATTTTTCTAGATAAATTGTTATTCTGCATTGTCTAACCAAATTTTAAATATTAGGTAACACAGAATTACATGAGTCATGTGAATGCTACACATTGTGTATGCTCACTACTAGCATGATGTGGGTCATGGAATATGAAGTAGATGTGCACAATGTGTATGCTCACTACTGGTATGACATGGGTTACGTGAATACTAAGTAAGTGTACATATTGTTAGGATCACTATTATTACAACATGAGTCACCTAAATATTAAACGTGTACATAGTATTCACACTACTAGCATGACATGGACACAAAAACAAAGCAAATAGTTCACTTGCAAGAAAAGGTGTAGGGAGTTCTGGTTTGAATTGTTGTCTTCAGGCCTCAGCATTTGATCCCATCATAAATCCTATCCTGCCATGAATTATTGTTATATTATACCATGACCCCCCATTAATATTCCAAAACGTGCACGTTGATTGGCCAGCGTGCACGTTGTAAATCGACTTATACTAATGGAAAAAGGTCCGGTCGCCTGGACTTTTTCCATTAGTATAAGTCTCTTTTAAAACACTGCCTCACTATGTTAAAAGAGTTTAACATAGCGACACAGTGTGTAAAAAGCAACGGAGATCTTGCTTTCTCCGTTGCTTTTTTTTAAACCTGTCTCGCTATGTTAAATGGGTTTAACATAGCGAGACAGCTTTAAAATAAGCAATGGAGATCTCCATTGCTTATTTTAAAGCTGTCTCGCCATGTTAAACCCATTTAACATAGCGAGACAGGTTAACGGAGAAAGCAAGATCTCCGTTACTTTTACGCTAAGTTAAATGGGTTTATCATAGCGAGACAACTTTAAAATAAGCAACGGACATCTCCGTTGCTTATTTTAAAGCTGTCGCTATGTTAAACCAATTTAACATAGCGAAACAGTAAAAGCAACGGAGATCTTGCTTTCCCGTTGCTTTTGGCCACAGCTCTGATGTACTGCGAGGCATCGCGGTACATCAGAACTGCCGGATACCGGACAGCTGCGGAAGGGCAGCAAAGAGGCATTATACAATGCCATTATTTAAGAAAAGTAATTATTTCTTTTCTTAAATAATGTCATAGTATAATAGCAATAACCCACTTCTGGGTGTGGGTAATGCGGATTTACCCACGGTTGTCTTTGTTTGGTCCTCGGGCCTCGGGACCAAACCACGCCAACCGTGGGTAAATCCCGCATTACCCACACCCAGGCGTGGGTTATTGCTATATTACGCACTTATAACCTTATGCCAGAAATACCACGTTTTAGGTTATGTATTTTATTTTTCACAAAGCTCTTATAAATTCTGCAACATGTTAGAAAGTTAGAAAAGTCAAGCAAATGGACCAAATTAAACGATTAACTGCCCAGCAGAGCACTAAACAGGAGCCACAGGGCTGCCTGGTTTCCTAAGCATTTATGAAAATAGTGCAGATGGCTGCTATCTGTGCTCCCTTTGTCATTCTTCCTTGTTCTACTCTGGTTGCTTTTTTTCATGCAGGATATGTACAACTTAGTTTTGGACATTTTTATTTATGACTCTATGTAGTTATTTATTTATGTTTGCTAAACTGGGTGTGTCTATCAAGGCAGTTCCCATTTGCAGGAAGACACTGTGAAAAAAAAAACGCTCCATATAGTAATAATAACATAAAATAATAAACTGCTTTTAAACTCTGCATTAAAAGACAGCATAGTTAAAAACTCATTACTCCGTGTTAACCTAAATCTGTGTATGCATAATTATGTGTACATTTTTTCCACAGTGTTATTACTAAGGGCCAGATTCATTAACTCCTGCATTAAGTGTACATGATATGTATTCAGGAACATCCCTACCACATTTTCTGTGCTTTCTAGTCACTCAGAAAGATTACCCTAAGTGTACATGTTGTCTACACTTTGTGGTAACCTTTATGAATCCCTGTCAATATTAAAAGCTGCAAGAAAATTAGTAGGAATATTAAAATTAGGAGGAAGAAGGTGTGAGTTATGTCTGTGTTGTCTGTTCACTCAGAACGGTGTATACATAGTGTACACTTAGTGTAGGTGTTACTGAATCCCAGGGTAAGTTTCTCCTCATTGATTACATGTTCCTCCTATGTTTATTTATTATTTATTTATTGACATTCGATTACTGGGAAAGTCCAACTGGGTAGAAGCCCATTTTCAACATAGGCCCAGGGAGAAAAGCTCCAAATTATTACAAAACATTTTAAGAACAATAATTTTACAATATTCAAAAATAAAACAAAAACATCTGCAATTAAATAATAATAAAAAATAGACATAAAAACATTGGTTAAGAATCAATACAAGGTATATAACTATCATTTAATATTTAGAGAAATTGTAGTCAGTTTGTAGAGAAATTAAAGGTAAGTTAGTCTAATACAAAGAAGAACTAAAATATGAAGTCAGGAAAAAACAGGCTTATGGTATATTTAGAGAGAAAATCATAGAAAAAATTAGACAGCAGGAAGGAAGTAAGTGAAGAAGGGAAAGTAAGGAGGTATAAGGAAAGAAAAGGTATTTGTTCACATTTAGGGATATAGTTTATCCTGGTTTTGAGCAAGAACAGAGCCAGGTTTTATCTAGGAAGTCTTTCAGAGTGGTTTTGAAAGATGGGAGGGAGGGTATAGACCTTATGGATACAGATAATAAGTTCCAGGCCATAGCAGCCTTGTACAAGTGCAGAGATTGCCCAGCAGATTTGCTAGGTTTGTAGATAGACAGGAGACTTTGGTCATTGGATTGCAATGACTAACTGAGAACATAGTTGTGTACAATGTTTTTCAGTGCTAGACAGTCAGATGGATGCTGGATAATTTTATAGGTGGAAAGAAGTTGTGTATATGTTAGTTGATGTGGCAGTTCTAACCAGTTTAGGCTTCTCAGTGCTACACAGTAGTGGGTTCTGAAAGGGCTTTGTTATAGCATTGTTCAAGTTTTCATTTTTGTGAAGCTTGGAAGTTAGTAAGGATGGGAGCACCATAAAGTAGGGTGGGGAGGAGATAAGTAGTGGCAAGTGTAGTTTTAGTCACGTCAGTGAGAAAGTTTTTGGCTCTGTAAAGTATCCCTAGTTTTTGATGAGGTTTTCTTATTCTGTTTTGTATATACAGGTTGCATTGAACCTGGGCTGAACCTGCATTTTGTCTACTTAGATCAGTGATTTACCCCTATAAACAAAATGCAATATAATTAATTGATTAAATCAATAAAGGTCCATGATATAGATTATATAACCAGAGCATAATTAGAAATGATAGAGTAGTCTGTGACATATCAGTGTGAAATAAGCATGTCAGATATAGTTACAACAGATATATAATTATATATGCAGAGTATTAAATACTTATTCAGGATATTCCTGAAATGAGTATAAAAAAAAACACATACAGGAGGCCAGGGAAGCTAACAGTACATACACATTTGCAGAAACATTAGTGCCCATCTAATTTTGTGTTTATTGTAACAAGTAATATTGGCCAGTTGTGACCAAACATGCAGTTTTACATATAAATTAGTGCTCAGAAATCTCTATTTTAATTGCAGTTTTGTTAATTAATGATTCAACTATAATTTGTCTTTTTGCTAATTTATGTTAGTTGGACCTGATAGCATTGACTAGTGCTGACCAAGCATGCAGTGTTACACATACATTAGTGTCAAAGAACCTCTGTGTTAATTATAACAGTTAGTCATATTTAGTTATCAGACAGGAGTCCCCGTGGACTATGATGTTTGCAGATGACATTGTGATATGTAGTGAGAATAGGGAGCAGGTTGAGGAGACCCTGGAGAGGTGGAGATATGCTCTAGAGAGGAGAGGAATGAAGGTCAGTAGGACTAAGACAGAATATATGTGTGTGAATGCGAGGGAGGATAGAGGAATGGTGAGGATGCGAGGAGTAGAGTTGGCGAAGGTGGATGAGTTTAAATACTTGGGATCAACGGTTTAGAGTAATGGTGAGTGCTGAAGAGAGGTGAAGAAGAGAGTACAGGCAGGATGGAGTGGGTGGAGAAGAGTGTCAGGCGTGATTTGTGACAGACGAGTACCAGTAAAAGTGAAAGGGAAGGTCTACAAGAGGGTAGTGAGACCAGCTATGTTATATGGGTTGGAGACAGTGGCAGTGATAAAAAGGCAGGAGTCAGAGCTGGATGTGGCAGAGTTAAAGATGTTAAGATTTGCACTGGGTATGATGAGGGTAGACAGGCTTAGGAATAAGTATATTAGAGGGTCAGCCCAGGTTGGACGGTTTGGAAACAAGCCAGAGAGGTGAGATTGCATTGGTTTGGACATGTGCTGAGGAGGGATGCTGGGTATATTGGGAAAAGGATGCTAAGGATGAAGCTGCCAGGTAACAGGAAAAGAGGAAGGCCTAAGATAAGGTTTATGGATGTGGTGAGAAAGGACATGCAGGTGGTTGGTGTGACAGAGCAAGATGCAGAGGACAGGAAGAAATGGAAACAGATGATCCTCTGTGGCGACCCCTAATAGGAACAGCCGAAAGAAAAAGAAGATATTTAGTTATTAATGTATGGAGATACAAGAAATGTATGCATTTATATATATATGATTATACCAGAGTTCAGTGAATATTGCAAATGTCAACTACACTTAAGTTGATAGAACATATATAATGTGAAATGTGTGTGTGTGTGTGTGTGTGTGTGTGTGTGTGTGTGTGTGTGTGTGTGTGTGTGTGTGTGTGTGTGTGTGTGTGAGTTACATCATTTTTGTTTGACAATGGTCAAAGACAGACCACTTTTTTTATCTGTTAATTAACAAATTAAATAACATTACATATCAACAAGACAAAATAATACGAACTATTTACTTCATCCACATGAGTATTGGGGGCAAATTTTCTACATTTGTTCTTCCTGTATCCCAGTCCATACCCCTCTCTCCATCAATACTTGGTTTTACTAACTCACCAGCACTCTCCAATAAGCCATTCCACAGACCTTCAATTCCTTTGGTGTTTCCATAAGCTTGATCTCACTGCCTCCTCAGATTGCCAACTATGATCATATGTATCCACCATCAGTCCTCCTACTTCATTTCCACTGTTTCTACCTGCTGCTACGTGCTAAGTCCAGCTTGAGTTTTCCTTTTCCTTTTTTTGTTTAAAAAAGTGCTTTCTTATACTGATATATCTCACATTCACTTCACAAACTTCATAATCTTTCACTGTGAAAGCTTGATTGCTCTGCTGTCTGTCTCCCTGCATGGTCCCCCAGAGCTGCATACCAATATTTAAATGAGGGCCTCAGCAGTAGAACATCAATGTTGTTATAAGCCACTCCCTTCACTACACTAGTCATCACCCATTTTTGTTGCTTATATCACCCACAGCAATTTCACCATTTAATATAATTTCAGACTTGACAGCAATGACATTCATAAATTTCAGTTATTATTATGCCTTTGCCACTTCACACCCATCTTGCATTTAGTCCTCCATTTACTGTCTTGGACTCCATACCTCTGTTCTTTGTTGCACTGAATTCTAAATTCAATGGGTCCATAAACTGCATTAATCTTATCAGGCAATTCTGACTAATCTCTCATTCATCCTCCACTGTTAACTTAATAAGTAAACACCTTTATCATGTTTATTAGCTCCCTTGTTATGTCAACCATGCTAAACAGCAAAGAACGTTCCTTACACTGATAACTGCTACAGTAGACTAAGCTATATGGGTTTTAGCCTTCATACGATATAACAGCCATCCATCTTTCAAAGGTTCAAGGCATCTTCCATGCACACAAGCCATTAGTCTGAGTTGACTAAAAAGACTGGTTTGGGCATCAAGCCCTTCAGAGCTTTCCTGCCAGTAAAGAAAGTGCTCTTCTCCAAGCTTCAGAGGATTGATGGTCAACTAGTGCTGTTCCATTGTTGAGCAAATAAATTCTCTTTGGGGATAAACCTTCCAGATAACATTTTTAATGTTTAATTTTTTTTTCCTGTGTGGGAAATTACATTTTAAGCTAGGATTATGTATTTCCATTGACTGAAATGCAAATTTGCTGTAGTTTTAAATGGGAACACACTTTTGTGCTTGTCAGTTTTAAAGTTGATTTAAATATTTTAAAACTGTATTTTCTGTGGAGAAACTACATTTAAATTACTTTTGGGGGCTGGTAAAGAGTATTAGTGAGATTATGTTTTTTAGACTATGTTTGTATTAGGAAAAGTGACTTTATACTTGTGACGATTGGGGAGAGATGAGCGAAGGCTGCCAGCCTAGTCAAATAGCATTTGATACATAATTCTATCAACTGTATAAATAAATGTATAATACAGGCTTGTGTTTTTAAATGTAAGAAAACACTGTAAAATGTGAACTTCAAGAGTGTTGCAACATTGCCATCTGCTGTAAGGAAAACCAAGCCAAGTATTTCAAATGTGTCTTTTTAAGTTGAAAAGATCTTATGAATCTCTTTAATGTTTTACAATTCTGCTCCAGTGCGGCTGGATGAAGGTTTCATGCCCATTGTTTTAAGGCTAAAGTTTATGACCAGAATTTAGATGTGGAAGGTGTTTTATTGCTCTAGTTTCTGCTAGAATGTATATGTGAAATGCCTTGTATCGTTGTAAGTTTCTGAGTAGGTGTTAGATTGCTAAATAATGCTGTTTGTGGCCTGAGAACTCAGATCACGAGTTAAGATGATGCAATATGAATACTGGGAAAACCTAAGTGTCAAAAATTATGTAATTTAGGAGGGCCTTAGAGACATGTTTGTTAGTAATGTTTAAATACTATTTCTCACAAGAGACTTGAAGCATTTTGATATCCAACTTATCAGCACTCTGCCTTATGCTCACATGTAAGTTTTAG
Source organism: Protopterus annectens (assembly GCF_019279795.1). NCBI lineage: Eukaryota > Metazoa > Chordata > Ceratodontiformes > Protopteridae > Protopterus > Protopterus annectens. The sequence continues at coordinate 429,748,756 of NC_056737.1, forward strand.
CACTGTGATTTCTTGTAGGAATAGTTAAAGCTAGTAAAGATTGATTAGGTATTTTTCTTTGAAATCAGACCTGTCATACTGTATTATTTTAAGTTTCTGTGTGATCTCTGAACTCTTAGATATCTCTGTGGTATAGTAGTTTTGTCTTGTGTTTTAATTATTTATTATTAAACATTTTTAAAACCTTCTACCTGTGGCTGCTTTGTGTAGAGATAAGCTCTAGAGTACATTGCATATTTATAGAGGTTATTGTAGTAGGCCACTCTAAAGTAGGTCTAGACTGTTAGTCATACTACCATTGGATAATAATATTCCACAGTAATAATTGGACACCCTTTTAAGAGCCTTTGAGTAGCTGATATTTATTAGCTGGTGGTGGCAGTGATTACTACCATATAGCCTAGGTAAAGGGGCACAGCTGGAGAACATGTGCCAGCCTTTTTCCCAGGAGGGTCTGTGTGGTTGTATAACCTCTTCTCAAAGTGTGTGTGTGATGTGTCAGCTACCTGGGCAGGGACACGAAGCACTGGTTGGACAGGGTACTGGAGATTAGCTTGCCAGCTAGGCTGAGATCTGGACCGTATAGCTGTGCCGGTGGGGAGTCTTATTGGGGACCTGGAGAGCAAGAGAGCAACCAGCCCCAGACTGTGATCTCTGTGTGCACTTAAGCGAAATTGTACTTTACTGTGTGTATTAGTTATCCTTTCCTCTTCTATGAGATGACCACCCTGGTGTTAGTGGTGAGCATTGAGGCTCCTTGATTGCTGGGCCAGGGCGCGGTCATCACAATACTATTATGGATTTTTTACCAGCTTGTGCTGCTTAGTTCTCCTTGGAATGAGACACCATTTTTGGCTTAACCATGGAGCAAACTACCAGTACCATGACTGGTCCTTCTTCCAGTCAAACACACAAAAAGAAGTTAACTAAACAGACTTTGCCAACACAACAGGATAGCAGTTTGTCTCAGCAACAGGTGGGTGACTCTGCTGTGGCAAAAGGTGGTTCCTCAGACCACTCATCTTTTGCTGTGGATCTCTCAGGTGTTTCCCATATAACCACTATGAACTAGGAGTTAGTCACGTTCTCTGCAGTTGTTGGGGTATTGAGAGAAGGGGCAAGGAAGGTGGCCCTGTTTAACCAGAATTTTGTGACTATCCCTGCAGATGCTGTTACTCCCATTAAAAATCTTGTCTGCTTTAAGTTTCCTGTCCAAACAGAAATCGAAAACTAAACATATAGCTTCTCCTGCTCCAGTTTCACTGGACAATTGTAGTTTATTACACATGCTCAGCGTCTTGTACTGGTTACTGGCCCTTCTTATCATGTAGTTTCTGGTGAGAGAAAATGGATCCCTCTTTTTCCTGAAAAGATTAAAAAAAATGAATCTGAAGAGGAATGGGATGTGACAGATATAGTTTTTTTCCCTCAAATTTCTGATTGAGACTTAGTGGAGAGTATGTTATCTGAATGTCCATGTCAAGGCTTTTCTTTCTCTTTCTCTGAGACTATTTCCAGAATGTGTCCGTCCCTCAGAAAATACTATGAAATGTTACTATTGGAATTCCCAGAACCTACTCCTATCCCACAGTGCAAAATTGTAGGATATGTTTGTCTCAGCCTGCAGCTCCTCTGATAGCCAGCCTGCTGCACCAAAGAAAGCAGATAGAATCTGTTAAGTTCCTCAGTCTTTCAAATCTCTGTGCACTCTTCCTAAACCTGACCCCACAGCTATAAGCTTTAGTCAGCCAACTGTTGACAAGCATTTTAACTCTGATCCTTCCCCTTCTGAGAAGGATGGTCAAACAACAGTCTGGGAAAAAGTACATGCTTCTGCGAAACAGAATTTTGAATTGTCAGGTTTATATGTTAAAGTTTATTCTGAGTAACTGGGCAAGTATGAGGAATGTTTTGTCTATAGGTGCTTCCTGTGAGGAAAAATCTGCTTTATGTGGTTTACTTTCTTCTACTTCTCGGATCACTAAGCCCTTAAGGCAAAACAGCTTGCCCAATACACTAACCATAGGCGACTGGATAGTGAGGCACACTGATGTCCCACTCACTAGGTTGAATAAGGAGAAGGTAACAGTCAGCTGTCTATCAGGTGCCAGAATCTGAGACATAACACACACACTCAGGTCACTCCACAACAAGTACAAGTATGACTCTGTCACTGTCCATGTGGGTGTGAATGACCTGAGATGCATCTCCCCGGACTACATGAAAAGAGACATGGAAGGTGCTCTCGGATTATGTGGCCCAGGCAGGTATGACCCTAGCCCTGAGCAGCATCCGACCATTGCCCAGAGTGATACCACAGTACAAGCAGAAAATGATTGACTTCAACAATTGGCTAAGTTTCTGGTGTCATTCTAAGAGGATCCAGTATCTGTCTGCTTGGGATGACATGACTGACAGACCTCAATGCTTTGCTAGAGATGGCCTGCATCTGTCACCCCTGGGTTTCTGGATTCTGGCTAAGGCTGTTGCCACCCCTATAGTGCCTTTTTTAGGCGATATTCCAAAGACCAAATTACCATCATAACAGCTATAAATAAATGAAATCCAGCACTCCTCAAAATAGAGAACATTGACATTTGTGCTGTAACAGAGACCTGGTTTAAAGCAGCAGAAAGCACCCCTGCATTACTAGGCTATAACTCATTCCACACCTTTCAGCCCCAGAACATAGACCAAAGCTCCAAAGTTGGAGGTGTCTCCATATTCATAAAATATATGCACACCTTCAGACTAGTAGCCCAGCATAATGCATCTGAGATACTTCAGGTATAGCTAACATTGGGCAAGTCGGCGATTCAGGTTGTAGCCTGCTATAGGTCCACAACCATGTTCCAAGACACTCACTATATGTTCCTTAGCACTCTGGAAACTATCAGGGTCCAACCCATCAACTAGGAAAACTACTCATGCACCAATACACTGGCCCAATGCTTCCTGGAATTCATCAGTTCCAATGCCTTGGACCAGCTCATTCTTACCGCCACTAGAGGAAGCAATATCCTTGACCTGGCTATTACTAACATGGGAAACCATTGCTCTACACTAATAGTCAATTCCTCCATGGTTAGATCCAACCACAAACTAATCACCATGGAAATCTGCATCTCACCCACACCCCCGCAAAGGTAACCACCATGAAATATTTCTCCAAAGCTGATTTTAGGCTCCTAAAAACAGAGGTGTCTAACTTCACAGCACCAATGTCAATGGAAAATAGATGCATGACTGCTGAATCATACACCAATGCACTGTACAAACACGTACATAAATCTATGGAACTAGTCATACCCAACAGAACCAAGATGCCCTCCTCCAAAAAAAGGAAGCCAATCTGGTGGTCCCCTGCCATTAATGAACTCTACAATAGAAAGAAGAAACTGATGCAAAAAAAGGTGAAGTCCCAAGACTGGAAAAACTCCCTTATTAGCCTTAACATAAAGTTGAGATCCCTCATTAAAACATCTAAAGCCAGCTATGAAGGCAGAATTGCAGCAGACACTAAAAACAACCCCAAAGCCTTCTATAGTTATATCAAGAATCTCCATGGCAATACCCAGGTTTGCTCTGGGTTACTGCACAATGGTACCTCCTATACTGAGCCAACAGATATTGCCAACATACTGGCCAACAGATTCAGTGCCAACATTACCCCTCTCTCCCAATCACAATACCGGAGGAATGCCAGGCACCCAGCATTACTGCAGCACAGGTTAAAGCTGCATTGTCTAAGGCCAAGAATACAGCTTCCATGGGACCTGACAATATCCCTGGATGTGTTCAACATGAACTACAAAGTGAACTGGCACCACATCTGTGCGCTCTGTTCAATCACAGCCTCACCTCAGGCTTTTCCTTACTGAATGTTGCACTGCTACAGTCATCCCTCTCCATAAAGGGGGAGTGACTACAGACCCTGAGAATTATCATCCCATTAGCCTGACGAGTATGATATGTAAGGCTATGGAGTGCATCATCATGGACCTAATAAACAAGAATATAGGGAATCTCCAAACTCTAGATCCGACTCAATTTGGTTTTGTGAATGGTAGATCATGCCTGCTCAACCTGGATGACTTCTTTAAGTCAGTCAGTAGAGCTGTGGATGAGGGCAAGGCAGTTCATACAGCCTACCTCAATCTGGCCAAGGCCTTTAATACCATTCCACACTCAGGAATTATTGATAAACTCACCAAACTAGGCAACAACCCCTATATAAACTCGGTAAAACCACCACAAATGAAGCAAAAAAGGATAAATCACCACACTGGAAACAAGAATAATTTTATAAGCGCTTTTGTTTACTAAAATGTGTAAACTTCTTCAGACATATTTAAAACTACAACCATATGCTTAAATACATAAAGAATGATGACATAATTTCCTAAATCAACCATCCCATCTTATTTTACAGTACCAGAGCATTTTTCTCAAAAATATCTCTAATGCCTTAAACTAATAATTAACTTTTATACTAAGTATAAACAAATCATTAAAATAAACATTCCCACTACAGACTGAATACATAAGTGTAAATAATTATTCCTTCTACCTCAGTAAAGCTTTTAGTTTTAAAATACTTTTGATAGAAATCATATCATTTAAGCCTGGCGGAACTAGGGCATTTAATTTCAACTGCCATAAAACTACCCTCTCTTTAAGTTTCAAACTAGTTGGGCCACCTCTTCCATTTTCAGTTATTTTTTCAATGACCAAGAATAAAAATTCATGTTCGGGAAATAGTAAAATGTGCCTAGCCAAGGCATTATTAATGTTCCCTTTATCAATTGCATAACAGTGCTCATATATTCTATTCCTGAGTGGTCTATCGGTTTTCCCAATGTAAAAAGCAGGACATTTTGAACATAAACCTAGATAGACCACTCCCTTTGCAATTGTATTTATTATTAATGTGAAACTTTTTCCCTCTCACTATAAATGAATTTCCAACCTTGATATATTTACACCAGTGACATTTTTCACACTTGAACATACCACAATATGGACGATGACAATTGGAATTATTACATTCCAATAAAACTTTCAAGTTCTTCCCCCTTCGAAAAACTATATGAGGGCAACCAGCGATATGTTTACTAATTAAATGGTCCTCAGACAAAAAACACCAATTTTTCACAATAGATGTTTGTGATCTTTACACTTCTATTCCACAGGACTTTGGGTGCGAATGGGTTAGGGACTTCCTTTAAGAAAAGCATTTAGAAGGGCCAACTATTGATCTAATTATTTACTTATTGGAATTGGTTCTGTACAACAATTATTTTTTGTTCAACAAACAATTTTACCTACAGAAAACGGGTGTAGCCATGGGGTCCCCATGTGGAGCAACTTTTGCAAACACAGTGATGGCATTTTGGGAAAGGAGAGCTCCTCCATGTCTCTTTTCATGTAGTCCAGGGAGGTACGTCTCAGGTCATTCACACCTACATGGATAATGACAGAATCACATTAGTACATGTTGTGGAGTGACCTGAGTGCGTGCGTTATGTGGCGGATCCTGGCACCTGACAGTAACTTTCTCCTTGTTTAGCCTGGTGAGTGGAGCATCAGTGTGCCTGACTATAGAGTCACCTATGACTAGAGTGTTGGGTACATTATGCCTTATGGGCTGTAGTTGAGTGGCACACTGAGTATGTGGGCTATGTGTCATTTGGGTTGTGTTGGGGGTGGAGGTTGCTTGCATTTCTGCTTTGGAAGTCTCGGTTATTTGGGTAGATTTTTACTGAGAGCCTCCGCGAATATAGGTGTGTGTTTTGTGCTTTTGTGGGTGTGTTTTGGTGGTGTAGGTTTTAAGGGACTATGTGATGAGTGTGGTATGGTGCAAGTGTTTACCTTCTCCACTTGACTGTTTAGTCCAGTCTTCGGTGAAGAGAGCTTTGCTTCCAGTTTGGCTATATAAGTGTATCTCTCATAGGTCGTAGTGTTGGGTAGTAGGAGGTGGGGGTTGTTTGTGTACATGAGGCAATTGCTGCACTGTCCCAAGATGCCCAGATTCATCAAGTAGACAGGAGAAAACATCGGGAGCTGACCTTTAGACATGCCTGGATAGGTGCTTATTTATTAAGTACTAAAAACTGTTTTCCTCTAGATAAGCAAGGAAAGCTGAGTGATGTAGTAATTTGTAGCTTATTTAGTGCTTACAACAAGTTCTGAACAAGTGCTGAGCTCAAAGAAACATATTTGAGTGCTAAAACCTAAAAGCTGGCTAGTTGCAAGGGAAAATTTGAAGAGCAGACGTTATGGCGTCAGCAAATAGTTTAACCCTAGTTAAGTGGGGGGGGGGCTCAGGAGCTTACAAACAGTCCTGGATACAGCAAATCTGTATCTGGACAATACTTGTTACAGGAAAGAGGGGAAGCAAGCTTAGATTTTTTTTTTTTTTTTTAGTAAATTGGAAATGGAGAAAGCTGGAACAGAAGTTAATTCAAGGTTAAGAATCTGAGTGGGTTGGCCTTCACAAATGTTCTCTATTAGATTGAATGAACTAATGACACTAGACTGGGAGGAGTGTCACAGATTAAATATACAGTATGGGCAGGCAACTGCAAAGCCAACAAGTATAAGAACACCACAACACTAGGAAGGGTGGGTGGGGAAACTATTACAGTTATGAAAGTTTTAAAACAGATCAAGGATAAATTATTGTGAACAAAGAACCCCCCACTCTTTTCAGTAGGTGCTGCGGGATATTTTACATCAACCTGAGCTACCACCAACTCAAAAATTTTGGTTTGATTATACAGCGTTCGCTATTTTAAGCATTAGCTGTTATAATATAGACCCTTCCTCAAGGGCTTGGCACCCAAACCTGTCTTTTTAGTCATCTCTGTTCGAGCTGACTAATGTTGTGGGTGCATGGAATGTACCCTAAAGCTTTGGAAACTGACCAGCTGTTATATCCTTTGTAGGGTATAACCCATATGACTAAGGCTACTACAGCAGTGTTCTTTCAAACATCTACTGTTATGGTAAGTTTACTTATACAGCTATACTTTTGACCAATATGCCCTGCAGCAACCCAGTTACTACTGGTTTCTTAATGAATGGCACCTCCTTATAGCAGGATTTAGGGAAGTTATAGCCTCGCCACAGGTCTCAGTGGCTGAAGTCATAGTCAACTGTCAGAATATCTAACCACATTATAACTAAAAGCAAAGCATAGCAAATATATGTAAAACTTGTTAGCAGATATATGTCAAACTCTTTCTCTTAAACATAGTTAAAGAATTGTCAGAAATTGCATTTTGTTAGTGAATTAAAAACGTCAGTAGTTAAATAATCCACATTTTGTCATCACCATTTCTTAAATAAAAAACTTAACTGTAAAAACATGGCATAAATATCGTTCAACTCAAAACTGCAAGGACAGTTTTTCTTACTCTTCAATAAACCTTTATAAAAAAAGCTACTTAAAATTCATTACTTTGTTTTACTGTAATAACCAGTGCTACTTGCAAACTGAAATATTCCCATTAAAATATATTTAAAAAGCTTTAAAAATATACAGGACATTGGCTGTCCTTTGATACAGTAAGAAGTATAATTAAGCATTTCAAGGCATATCGTTGTGCACAACAGATTTTATATAAGATGCTTCTTTTGTTAAAACACAAAGCTAGACTCATACAGATAGGAGCACTGTGTTTTAAAAATGGTGTTTTTCTTCAAGATCCCAAAAGAAATAAGGAATTAGTAATGGTGATGTTGGAAATGATTATGTTAAGCATCATGTGGTGTGGGACTTCAGACTCCCCCCACCAAAAAAAAAAAAAAATGGGGGATGTGAAGATACAGCTTTGCCTCCTCTCAAATAAAGAAATAAAGCATTAGTTATTAAGAATGATATATTTGCAGTCATTTGATCACTATTTTTACATTTGATTTGAGCCAGTTTTTTTTTATATTTCTTGGGAGATGCAATTTTATAAGCTTTGAAACTTTGAATATTTTTTTAGTTTTGTTTATGCTGCTTGTATTAAGTGGAGTCCAGATTAGAGCAAACACCTCAGCTACTAATCAAACAAAAGCAGTTTACAGAAGCTCTGAAGCATTGCAGTTACCTAATGAGTTTGCCTGTTGATGTAACCTAGGAGGTTATTTGCTTTAGTTTTCTTAAGAGATACAGTGTTTATCAAAGCTGAACTATGGGTACCAAGCCTCAGACAACAATTAATACATATAATTACACAGAACAAGTGGGATAACGCAGACATGGCTCAATCAAATACGTTATTTATTACTGCTACTTCTAGCAGAAATCTCAAGGCATATAATACCAGAGGTATACAGTTTAGCAGTTCTCTTTTTTATATGGAGGAGCAATTACATTATTCAGTCTACCTAAGCACTTGTGAAAAAAGCAGTTGCAGCTATCAATAGTGCAAAAGTTTATTCATTAATTATACAGAAAATGTATTTTATTAAATGAAAGTTAGAAAGCAAAAATATATGAGACATGGTCTGCATAACATATAAGGAAAAATGTTATGCAGCAGATTCATAAGTTATAGAGGTATGAGGTTATCAATATTACAGTACCAGAGTATTTCTGTTTTTACTGAAACACATTCCTACAGAATGAAGTACCATTTGCAGCAAAATAAACATAAGCACTTTGAGAATTTTGAAAACTCAATATGAAAAAAATGGTTGCAGATGTACTGCAACAGTAATCTTTCAAACTGCACCATCTCTGCATCATACAAACCAAGAATGTGTCTTATTTACTACAAAGTCCAAAGCCATTCTTATGTGTTCATTTTAATTACTTTGGTAACCAGGGGAGCAGGCAAGAAAGGGGTTGTAGGTATTACTTACGTTGACTTCAGCAAGGCATTTGACACTGTGTCACACAAAAGTTTAGTCAACAAATTTGACAGACTACATGTTATCGTAGAGCTGTGACATAAGTAACACAGTGACTAGAAAGAAAGAAATTAAAATCACACATGGACAAGGAAAATGTAGTTCACACAAATGAATGAATTGTTACCAGTGGTGTATTACATGAGCCAGTGCTGGAGGCAGTCCCTTTAAATATATACACAACTGACACAGTAAAAGATTTAGAAACAAAGAAATGCATTGTTGACAAATAATTGCACAATATATGCCTTAAAAGAAGGTGCAGAAATGATGAAAAAAGAAGTCAGTAAGATTAGAAAAATGGCCAGAATGCTGAAAATAATGCATCTGGGTTGTAATAACTTTCAAAAAAAGGCTCACAGCTTGTGCAGAAACAGTGACAGCAGCTAACATGGGAAGTATAGTTTTATAATGCACTGCCCTTGTGTTTTGCAGCATGTCCATCAATTTTCTAGAAAAGTCTGGTGTCAGTTTTGTTTTTTAAAAGTTAAATGATTTTAAAATCATCCAGCAGCCTTAATTAGTTACTTGGACTCTTCTAATGTAAGATTGAATGGCCAAATACTGATACACAGTTCATATCGGGAGCAACTTGTACAAGCCCTGGCAGGTAGCTTTCACACAAAAATCCATTAGTGACTCCTGAGTGGTGAAAAGAATGAGGTGATCATTGGTCAGGAGCAAATTAGGAAGGAAGATCTAAGTAATAAGGCATTCATGCTTATGCATGAACTGAATCACATGGCTTCATCTATTTGCTCATTAGCAATTCTTCTGTTCTCTATGGGTAACCTAACTGTCGCTCAAATAAAAAGATTATAAAAAAATCTGTTAGTAAGTAAGGTGGCATGAATGTTTGCCTGGATTTGTGTGTGCATGTGTGTGAGTATGATGTCCCTGCACTGGGCCAGTAATCAAGGAGTCTCAATCCTCACCACAGGTCACAGTGAGGGACATACACAATGGGAGGATGACAAATATATACACAGTAAAGTACAATTTCCCTTAAGAGCACACAGAGATCACAGTCAGTCCAGGGGCTGGTTTCTCCCTCTTTCTCTAGATCCCCAGTAAGAATCCCTGCTGGCACAGCTATAGGGTTAAGATCTCAGCTGAGGGGTCAAACCAAGACCTCCAGCACCCTGTCAGTCCAACCAGTGCTTTGTGTCCCTGCCCAAATAGCTCACACACACACCCACACACACACACACACACACACACACACACACACACACACACACACCTATGGAAGGCTGACACAGGTTTACTAGCTATGCCCCTTCTGCCCAGACTATAAGGTAGTTGTCACTGCCACTAACCCCTCCTTATCAGCTACTAGAAGGTCCTTACAAAGGGTAACCAATCCTACTGTGTAATGTTACTATTATCCAAATGGTAAGTGTAACCAAGACTAAGGCTATTTAGGAGTGGCCTGTACAGTGTCACCAAATACATATGCAAATACTCTAAGAGCTTACATATGTCTCACAAATATCAGCCAGAAAGATAGGTTTAAATATATTTAATAATAAATAATAAAAGAACAAGACAATATTAAATCAACACAGTAACTCCAGTGTTCAGAATCATAGGAAATATTTTAAAACAACATTGGAGGACAGTCTCAAATGAATACAGAAAACATCTAAACTAATCTTTACTATATTCCTATCTATCTCTAGAAGAGATACTATGCCTAAATCTTACTTACAGAGCACACGCAGGCAGAATTCCTGAATGGATGTTTCTAGGTTGAAGACAAAACACAAAATACACAGACTTTCTCTGAGAGAGTTCTTAAATTACTATCAAACATTACCACTGGGTCAATTTGGGTGACATCACTCTTTGTCACCTGCCTTTAGTTCCCAGGCCAAGAAATACCAACAGAATTTTATGATCTCTGTATGAGAAATACATAGCTCTCAGATGTGCAGCTGCTAGGAAGCAATAAAACAGTTTAAATTGTAAACCTAGTAATTAAAATTACTTTCAAACCACAAAGTAGATGCAGACCATAACACACCAGAAACTGAAATCAAAGCAAATGGTCCGGGCACACTGAAATCAGCTAAAATAAAAAATTGTATTCTAAAAGTTCATATACAAATTCGTACACAAACGCTTTCACCCTGACTCAATGCAGGGCTTTTTCAAGTGAGTATAAGACTCCCTACAAATCCATTTAAATATCCCCATTCCCAAAAAGAGCGCCAAAAGTTTTAAAGGCATGCACTCTCCCATAAGTTGATATGTTATAACATATACTACAGTGAAAATAGCTTTACTATACATATATAATTTAACTAAAACAAAATATATAAAATGTTATTTCAATATTATATTTAAAACATTTGTAGAACAAAACAGTATAATTCCTATATATTAAATATGCAGACAAAAGCTACAATTCAACAATTCTATTTATGTGTACACTTGTATTGTAACTTACTATTTTTTTAATTAAATAAGGCTTTATTGAAATGTGGTCATTAAGACCTGGGGGGTTTGTTGCATTTAATTTTATCTGCCAGTATGTCTCTTTGCAGTTTAACCAATTCTCCCAGTCTCCCTCTCTAGGGTCCATAGCAACTTGCTCTAAGATCCCAAAATAAAAACCTTTGTGACTTGGTTCCATATGAAGATGTTTATAAAGGGCATTATTCAAATGTGTTTTCTTTATTTGATAGGTGTGCTCATAAATATGCTTACTTAATGTCCTTTCTGACTTTCCTACATAGAAACTGGAACAGTCTCTACATAACACTAGGTATACAATAACTCTAGTCATACAATTACCCTTCTTGAAAGTCACAATACTATTCACATCATTGTTTAGTATCACTTTTTCCTTATCTATAATACAATGACAGTAGTTACACCTTCAACATCTCCTTGCCCCTATATTTCCCTGGGATCCACAATTATTTGTATTTTTCTCAAACAGTTTCTTTAAACATTTCATTTTCAAAACTACATAGGAACATCAGAAAGGATGTTAAGTAAGCGTACTTATTTATTTATTTATTTATTTATTTATTTATTTTATTTTTTTATTTACATTTGTTGTCCGGGAGTGTCCGACTGGATGTAGGTCCATTTTCAGCGGAGGCCTGGGGAGAAAAGCTCAACAGTTAAAATAAACAGACAGAAGTTACATTGGATTACATAGCGATTAACAATTTGATTAACATAGCAATTAATTACAAACATATTTACAGATGAAGAACATAGTACATTAGTAGACAACTCGAATCTTTATCTGTGAAGTACATAACAGACATTAACAAATGTTACAATAAGAAATTCCTGCTGTAAAATAAGTACTAGGCTTATGACCATCTGAGCTTGCTATAATCAAGATAGTTAGTGGGGTGGAAAGAAAGGTAGTGGTTGGATGGGGTGAGTGACATTAGAGTGGGAGTTGCAAGGGCATAGCCAGCATGTTTTTAGGTGCGCTTTTAGTAAAGTTTTGAAGTGGGTGCATGATGGTATGGAGGTAATTGTGGGTGGGAGGGAGTTCCATAATTTGGCTATAGTGCAAGAGAATAGTGCTTCACCAGCAGAGTTATTGGCTTTAGTGATCTGCAAGTGATTTTTGTTGCTGGACCTTAGTGGTCTGGTGGTGCGATAGGGTTGGAGTAGATTCTGGAGGAATGTGACATTTAGTGGATGGTTTACTAGTTTGTGGGTGAGTGAGAGTTGATACCATTGAAGGAGGTGAGGGAGTTCAAGCCAGCCCAGTTCAGCAAGTGAGAGACAGTGGTGACTACGGTAGGATGCCCCTGTGGCGAATTTGGCGATTTTGTTGTAGCAGGTCTCTAGCTTGTTTAGATCGCATTGCCTTTGGTTGGTATATATTGGAGAAGCATAAAGTAGGCTGGAGATAAGGTAGGAATTTGCTATTGAAATCTTTGCTGCTTTGGTAAGAAGTTGCGTATTTCTGTATAACGCTCCTAGTTTTTTGTGGACTTATTTTGGTCATGGATATGTGAATGTCAAATTTTAGTTTATTGTCTATTTCCACTCCTAGCAATTTGGTGTGTTCAGTTGGGTATATAGTGGTGTTGTCTTTTGCTGTGATGTTAAAGTGAGAGTTGTTTTGAGTATGTTTGTTGGGTTGGAAGATGAGTAGTTTAGTTTTGTTTGGGTTGAGTATTAATTGGGCATCGGATAACCAAGTTTCAACAGAGGAAAAGGCTTCCTGTGTGATTTTTTGCAGTATGGGTAGGGACTGGGCTGAGCAGATGATGGTTGAGTCATCTGTGTATTGTATGAGTGTGCCATGTTTGGTGGCAGAAGCTAGATTATTGGTGAAAACAGAGAATAGTGGGGGTCCAAGGATGGATCCTTGGGTACCCCTATGGAGACAAGTAGTTGGGGAGATATGTCATTCTGCCATACAATGGATTGTTGGCGGTCAGACAAGTAACTCTAAAACCAGTTGGTGACTGACTGAGTGAAGGATAGGATATTGAGGACAGAGATGAGTTGTTTGTGTGGGACCATGTCAAATGCTTTAGATAGGTCTAGGAAAGTAACAGAGGAGAGATAGCCATTGTTTTTATGCTGAAGGATAGTGTTAGTAAATGAGAGTAAGGCAGTGCTGGTGCTATGGTTTGGTCGGAAACCATGCTGAGTATTGGAAAGGAGGTTGTTAGTAACGTAGTAGTCTGAGATGTGAGAGTGTATGCATCTCTCTAGTATTTTGGAGAGTGGAGAGAGAATAGCTATGGGGCTGTAATTGGTTAGTTCTGTGGAGGGGCCGCCTTTGTGGAGGGGAATTATATGTGATACTTTCCACAGTGTGGGAACATAACTTTCTGACAGAGATCGGTTAATAAAGATGGATACTGAGTAGGCCAGAGCATCAGCTGCGATTTATAGGTATTCACTTGGGAGGTTGTCTGCTGCTAATTTGGTGGGCTTAAGTTTAGTTAAGTGTTTTTTATGTTGGAGGTAGGTACAGGAGAAAAAGAGAAGGCAGTGGGGAGATTACTAGTTGAAGGTGTGGGTTGGAGGGGAGGGGGTCGTGTTGTTTAGCTAGTGATAGTATGGTTTGTGTGAAGTGTGTGTTGAATGAGGTAGCAATATTTTTGGAGGAGTGAGGGATGTTAGGGGGAGGGGTACTGACTTTACCTGGGTGGAGGATGGAGCTTATGGAGGACCAGAATTGTTTGGGGCTGTGTTGGGAGGAGTATAGGGCAGGCTGGTGGTATTGGAATTTGTCCTGTTTTATTAGTTTTTTGACTCTATTGCGTAGTTCTAGGAATTTCTGTCTAGTTGAGGGGGTTTTGGTTTTGCGCCAGTGCTCCCAGGCTTTATCCCTGTTTTTCATTTCTGACTTAGTGGTTTTCTGTAGCCATGGTGAGGGTTGTGCTTTGGTTCTGGAAAGTTTTATGGGGCATGGTAATTAAGGATGCTCAGGAAGGTAGTATTAAAAAATTCAACTGCGTCATCAAGACTGAGGTACTTTAGAGGATGCCAGTTACATTCTTTGAGGGATGAGATGAATGTGAGTGGGTTAAAGTTTATTTTTTTACATATTTGATGGTAGATGACAGGTTTAGCTTGGTATAGGTATTTTTTGAGTAGGAATGTTGGGGAGTGATCACTGAGGCTATCTGATAGCAGCCTGTTATATATGACTGGGGGCTCTTACTGACTAGTATCCAATCCAGGGTAGTGTGCTTGCTGGAGTTTTTATTTATCCAGGTTGGTGACTGGACTAGTTGGGTGAAGCCATGGAGGTTTACATGATGGGTTGGATGGTTGCTAGAACAGGACTGCCAGTCAATATTGAAATCACCTAAAATTATAGTTTCTTGAAGGAGATGGTGGGTAGACCAGCTGAGGAGATTTTCTAGTGGAGGGATGTTTTGGCCATGTGGGAAGTAGCATCCAATTATGTTGATGGTTTTGTTTTGGTTTATTTTTAGGTTGGTATATATTATTTCTTCGTTGCCTATTTGTGGAGCTGATGCTTTTAAGATCTGGATGTTTAGATGCTATTTAAATATTATAGCTACACCACCTCCTTTCTTGTTTAGCTGGTCTACTCATAGTATGCCATAACCGGTAGGGAGTATTTGCTCACTGGTAATGTGAGGTTTTAGCCAGGTTTCTGTCAGGATTACTATATCTGGGGTGTACAAGTCTATGGTGGCATGGAGTTCATGGACTTTGTTGGATATACTTCTAATATTTAGGCTTAGTAGAAGGAAGTCACTTGGCTTTCTATTGGCTGTGATATGGGAGAAGTTGTGGTTTCTAGTCTGATTATGAGGATTGGGTTGGAGATGGTAGGGCCAGGGTTGGGGAGGATATCTCCACTTAGGGCTAGTTTTGATATTCATGAGGTTATTAGTTTTCTCAGTTTTTGAATGTGTTTGTTTATTAGGGAAACTTTATGATTGTGCTCTGTGGGTAATATGTATGGTGGGAGGGTTACTATGTTAAGTTGTAGGGCTGCTTTATGTTTGAGTAATATAGTTGGTAGAATATGTGGGGGGGTGCATAGGGATGGTTCTTTAGTTGGTGGGAGGGGAGCTGACTGAGGGTGAGACATGAGTGGTGGTGTGAGTAGTAGTACAGTGGTAGTGGTTGAGTGGGGGAATGATGGAGATTTGGTAGGATGTAAGATATGCAAGAAGAGTGCATGCAGTGAGCATAGGTAAGGTATGTGTGTACATTTTACTTGAGGAGGTGTGATAGTGGGAAGATGAAGGAGGTAGTGTTAGCGCTGTGGTTGGCTATTGGAAAGATGGGAGGGGTTTGTGAGTGTAATAAAGGTAGGATCACTGGGGGTGGGAGGGAATAGGGGGCAGGGTGGGGAGCTAAGCGGGTAGAGACCCTGTTAGTAGCACTTATGAGGGGGCTGGAAACAATCAGGTAACAGAGTAAACTGATAAATGAGCATAAGATAGTGACAAAGGGTGGTTGTAGTTTTAAAAATGGTGCCTGCCACAGGTAATATTTATTAACTTTGGGGTTTGCTTAAGGTAATAAACAGGGAAGGGGGAGGGGGAGAACAAGGGTGTGAGCAGGCAGTTCTTTTGTACTGCTGCTAATGAGACAAAGCAAAGATAAGTTTGTGTTTAAGAAACAATCAGAATTAACCAAGGACTGCTCTGAAACTGTAAGTCATTTCTTAACCATTTCTCAGGTGGAAAAACAGGATATCCTTGTATCAGTAGGCTGCTGTGGTCTCAGTTTAAATTAACAAACACACAGTATTCATCAGTTATGGATACTCTTTGCTAACAGAAGGGAATAAGAGAGAAAGTGGAAGATGAGTGTGTGTGTGGGGGGGGGGGGGCTGCTTACAATCCAAAGCAGTGTAGCAGTGTGGTCTCCAGGGGGAAATGAATATTGGCTCAAACAGGTAGACACATACTCAAAGTTAACTTTAGCTGTTTGCAGACACTTCAGACCTGGACTGCACTTTTCTTATAAGAATGATAAAGGTGGCACTGCAGCTGAATACTTAAAGAGTATTGTAGAAGTATTAAGAGTATTAAGAGAAACATTTTGATTCATTTTGATTTATGAGCACACCTATCAAATAAAGAAAAAAAGGTTGAATAATGCCCTTTATAAACATCTTCATATGGTACCAAGTGACAACTGCTTTTATTTTGGGATCTTAGAGCAAGTTGCTATGGACCCTAAAGAGGGAGACTGGAAGAATCCGTTAAACTGCAGGGAGAATTGGTTAAACTGCAGAGAGACATACTGGCAGATAAAATTAAATGCAACAAACCCCCAGGTCTTAATGACCACATTTCAATAAAGCCCTATTTAATTAAAAAAATAGTAAGTTACAATAGAAGTGTACACATAAATACAATTGTTGAATTGTAGCTTTTGTCTGCATATTTAATACATAGGAATTATACTGTTTTGTTCTACAAATGTTTTAAATAGAATATTGAAATAACATTTTATATATTTTGTTTTAGTTAAATTATATATGTATAGTAAAGGACAGCTATTTTCACTGCATTACATGTTATAACATATCAAATTATGGGAGAGTGTATGGCTTTAAAACTTTTGGCGGTCTTTTTGGGAATGGGGATGTTTAAATGGATTTGTATGGAGTCTTGTACTCATCTGAAAAAGCCCTGCATTGAGTCAGGGTGAAAGCGCTTGTGTACAAACTTGTATATGAACTTTTAGAATATTTTCTTTTATTTTAGCTGATTTCAGTGTGGCCGGACCCGTTGCTTTAAAATTACTTTCAAGACAATAAAAAAACTTCTAGCTCTAGACATTGTGTCTGCTTGCTGCATTGAAACTGAGAGATAATGCAATTGTAAAACATTTTGATTCCAATTTATTTTCTTGATGTTTTGCAAGTTAACTCTGTATGTTCCAGCTTCTACTATTAAATCATACATTTGCATAGGTATATAGTTTCTATAGATTTATGTTCTTTTCCAGTAGGATACACTGTGGTTACATTCTTAAAGCTCAGTACATAACATACAGTTCTATATAAATCATAGCAATATTTACAAATGACATAGAATTATTTACAAAATTCCAGCTAGCTGGGCTGGCAGCATCACAGTGAATGTGTTTGCTTTTTGGAGCATGCATGCAAGTGTATTGCTGAATGTATTTGTGAGTGTGGTTGACTGTGGAGGGGAGGCTTGATTTTTGATGAGCAGTGAGGATTTTATTGACTCCTAGCCCATGTTTGATATTTTCCCTGTCTTACTACAAATGGTACAAGTATGGAGATTTTGTGTGTGTGTGTATGTGTGTGTGTGTGTGTGTGTGTGTGTGTGTGTGTGTGTGTGTGTGTGTGTGTGTGTGTGTGTGTATATATATATATATATATATATATATATATATATATATATATATATATATATAGGACTTTTGATCAAAAGTCCGAATCCAAAACCACCGAACACACTTTAACAAGCGCACTTTCATTGAAAAAGCGCTTTCGTTAAAGTATGTTAAAAAAAAAACAAAATCTACTTGAATGCAGGGGGGCTGTGCCCCCTGCACACCCTCCACTTTAATATTCTCACTCCAAGGTCGCACTACAGAGAGGAAAAGGGAATTTTCCTTTACGGCACCGTAGTATGACTGGAACAACAAGCATACTTACGCAAAAGTGCTGCTTCGGTGAAAAGCACTTTCACGCAAGTATGCTCACCAATTTGGGATTCGGTGAAAGATGCAGTCGAGCATCTGTATGGATCCCATATATATATATATATATATATATATATATATATATATATATATATATATACCCACCCCACCCCACTCCACCCCCTCAAAACATGCTTTTTAAAAGAAGTTTCTGGCAATGGCTGCTTATGTCCTTTTGAACATTTGCTAATTTTCAACTTTACAAGATATAGAGGAACCATTTTAATACACTAAACTAGGTTGATTTTGGGGTATGATACTGTTTCGATGACTGTTATGGTAGGAAATTACTATATTATTAGTATACATATAAGTGGTAGTGTGACTTTATGATGGTGTAAGTTAAAACTGGCAAAGTTTTGCAAAACAGAGCAAAATTATTATAAGGAATACCAAATTAGATTGATATGACAGTTTTTGTTTTGATTTGTCCACTGCCATTCATTGAACAGATAGTTGGGTAAGGAAGAACTAGAGTGTACAGGTGTAAAAGTTAAAAATATAATTTTTGCTTTTAAAACCTTTTTTTATTGCTTTACTTAATGAATATTCTGTGTTTTCATCACAGCTTGAAGCTAAATTGTTGATGTTAACTTTTAATTTAATTTGAGGGATCTTGTTTGAGATCTGAAAGAAGAATATTGCATTTATGCATTTATAGGTCAAATGAGGAAGGTGTGGGGATGCTGAATATAGCAGTGTTACTCAGGATTTTGTTTTTGCAATGTTTACCAAGGAATTTATTTTCAGAGATAGGGACACTTTTGGCACTTCTTATATGTAGAATTATAAAAGGAGTTTGTGGGGATTTCAGATCAAATGACTATTTTCATTTTAGTAGTAGTCATTACCTGAAAGAAACAGGTTAAGATTTTTACAGGAAATGACAAGGTGGCACTAAACTAAGGAGTGGTTGTTGATAAGTGGAAATGTTATAAGAATATTATGGCCAGGCTTTGTGAGGAGCAGCTGTTTTTTTTTTCATCAATGGATTCCATCACCTCATGCTTTGGCATTATTAAAATGTCTGAAAGTCCTTGTGTAAACGTAAAAGAGTTTTGTAGTTGTATGTGTTTGCGAAGCTAGAATCTAATGGTAACAGAGTGAAAGAAAAGTTTTGTTTGAAGGAATGATGTTTGTATGTCTTAGGAACTAAGGAGATTTGTTGTTTCATCTGCCTTTTTGCTAGTACATTTCTAAGTTTATCAGGATGCTTGAAACATGGAAACTGGCATCAGGATGGTTATCAGAAAAGGTGACATTTAAGGAAAATCATGTTATAAGTAATTTTCCATTACTATGGATTTGTGGTGTTTGCTAGTCTTTTTTTTTTCTTTTTGTCTTTATTATGTTCAGATGTCTATGAAGATGATATCTTACTCACTTATGATTTAAGTTGCAAAAGTGTTACAAGAATTAGTTGGGGACTGGGTTGTAGTTTAATGCAATGTATAGAACAAGAAGTCGCTCAATCAGATTATATCCAAGTCAGATAATCCAAAAACCTTTTAAAGAGGAACAAAGCAATAAGCAAAATTAAGAAGAAGAAAAAAAAAACACTTCACTGGATTATTTTGGTAAAAAAGCATAACAGAAACAATCAATTGTAAATTCTTTTTTTTTTTTTTTTTTTTTTTTTAATTCTCTTTATTGCAAATTTTCACAAAAATCATTAAACATACAGAGAATAAACCATTACAAAAACATAAATCCTAAAACATCAAAGACGAGTACATCAAACCAAAACTATATACAAATCATACATTGCCCAAAGCTTCTTGAATGGGTCCAGTATAGCGAGAAGTAAGTATTGAAATCCCCACAAGATCAATACTCATTTAAGTATGTGGTCAGATAATATTCCCCAAAATTCCTTAATAACTGGTTTGCTCTTAATATTGAGGAACAGAAATTTGTGTGCCTTGAGGTATTTAATAGCTGTCAGTTTGAACCCCTCCCAAGAGAGGGAGTGTCTATTTTTCCAATTTAAGGAAATGTAATATTTGATTAACATAAAGATGGGTATTAAATCCTTACATTTCCTATCGGATATGCCAGGAGGTGGAATATGGAGGATAGTGAATTCCCATGAGAGGGTGGATTTTTCATAGCCAATTTTCTCAAGAATCACTCTCAAGGCACACCAAAGTTTGTAGGAACACTTGCAACTCCAGAACAAATGGAGGATGTCATCTGTTTGATTCGAGCAGTATCGACATTTGGGGGACTGATTTGGAAACATTCTACTAAGGACGTCTGGGGTGAAATATGCATTATTCAAGATCATTAGATGAGTGTATTTCATCCTTTTGAAAGGAATAGATTTAGAGCTTATATTTATAGCTTTTAAGATCTGGTTTTGGTTAATAGCAGGGTTAATCTTTGTCCAAAACTTCGAAAAACCAAGAGCATTCTGATATCTGAGTGATATAATGACCTTGTAGGAGCTTGCAGACATTTTCTTTTCACTGAGAAGGAGTTTCTTTATCATTTTACAGGTTATAATATCATTTTCTGAGGCCAGGGGATGATCCAGGTACTTTTGTATCAGCTCTCTAATTTGTCGTAAAATACTCAGGTATTTTTTGGGTAAGTTCAGCTTGGTTCTTAGGTTAGTGATATTCTGATGTCTAAAGGGGAAAAGATCGGCTATAGAAGTATTCAAAAGGAGATGGTATTGATCCAAATTAAGCATATGTCCATTTAATTTAAGGTTGGGGTTGAGATGAAGTGGTTGAAGAGTTATGAATGAGTGGGACAGGTTCAGAGAATTGAAGAGGACCTGGAGGGATTTTATGTTGAATAATAGGCTTTTTGAGCGCTTTAGTAAACCTAAGTTTGCTTCATTTAAAAATGGGAGTGCTGCGGGGTTAAATTTTAATGTTTTAACAAAACTATTACCTAAAATCACCCATGTCAGGGCCCACAGAGATTTAGCCCTCTGATAGAATGCAATCTTAAATATTCTACTACTATTTATTAACTGATAATAGGTTTTGAAGTCAGGAAGACCCACCCCACCCCTCTCCTTCAGATAAATGAGTTTTGAATAACTAATTCTAACTGATTTAGAAGCCCAAATAAATTTAGAGATGGACGATATAATCCTTTTGAAGAAGTTGTTATGTAGAATGCAGGTGGTTGCATGAAACAGATAAAGAAGTTTAGGAAGGATATTCATCTTAATCACCGTGGTTCTGGCCAAGAAAGGGAGCTTGAGTTTCGACCATCTATCAATATCGTTTTGAATATTATTCCAGTATCGGATGACATTATCCTGATAGTAATTTTGGTTTCCCTGTGAAAAGTGAATACCTAGATATTGCAGTTGTTCATTCGATTCGAGCTCTGATTCTGAAAATGTATTAGGCAACATAGAGTGGATATTTAAGGGAAATATTAGGGATTTTTCTTTATTAAGTTTATAGTTTGCGAGGTTAGAAAATAGTTTAATGGAAGATAATATTTTGATTGGGTCAGAGCCGGGGAGAGTGAAATAGATATTTAAATAATCTGCGTATGCTGAAAAAGAGATCTTCGAATTATAAATGCTAGGGGGATGATGAAAAGTAGTTTGTTTAATAAGCATGAATAGTGGTTCCATATATAGGTTAAATAGAAGTGGGGAAAGGGGGCAACCCTGTCTGACCCCGTTGACAATTTTGATCCTGTTGGAGAGTAGTTTATTTATTTGAAGCGTAGTGTATGTTGCAGAATAAAGGGTTTTTATTTTGTCTATGAATGAGATTGGGATATTGAAGAAAGGTAGCATGAGAAATAGGAATTTTGTACTCAAGCGATCAAAAGCCTTGGATGCATCTACCGCTAAGGCATATATAGGGTGCTTGCTAAGATTGGAATGGTGTATCATAGTTTCCAGCAGTAAGGTTTGATCATTAGTTTGCCTTCCCAGGATAAACCCAGATTGCTCGGGGGAGATAATATAAGAGATGACCGCTTTCAGCCTATTAGCTAGGACCATTGCTAGGATTTTCATATCTAAATTGATTATGGAAATGGGTCTATAGTTTTCGGGATTTTTAGGGTCCGTATTATGCTTGAGGATGAAGATAGTTTTAGAGGCATTTAAATGAGTGTCTTTAAAACCATTTAAAATAATAGAATTAAACAATATCCTCAATCCTTTGGATATTTTTGTACTAAATACTTTGTAAAATTCTGCCGTAAATCCATCAGGGCCAGGGGATTTGTTAGGTTTAAGGTTATTTATGACAAAAATGATCTCCTGTGTGCTGATGTCTCTCTCCAGGAATTTATTCTGTCTTTCCGTGAGTTTGGGAAAGGTCAAGTTTCTCAGAAAAGATTGTATTTCTGTTTCGTCAACTATGTTTCCTGTGGGTCCATAGGTTTGAGTGAAAATATTTTCAAATATTTTGATGATTTCATTGGGTTTCTGGAACTCCTTCCCTTTATAATGAATCTCTGGTATAAATGTAGAGGTTTTAGATAAATTGATCACTCTGGCCAAAAATCTGGAGGGAGATTGTATTACATCCGCGTATAAGGCCAGTGACTTAATCTCATGAAAGCTCAGGTTATCCGATTATAAAGGAATTAGGTCTTTTTGTAACTGGAATATACGTTCTTCTAGGAGCAGGGTGTGGTTTGTTTGGGCTTCCGTTTCTGCTGAATGTAACTGAGAAGTTAATTCCCTTTCTTTTTTGTTACGAAGTTTTTTATAGTATGAGGCTTTGTTTATCAAGAATCCCCTGATCATTGACTTAACCGTGGCCCATTCATAGTCTATTGGAGGTTGGAAGGAGTCCCTAGATTTAAGAAAATTATCAAGGTATTCTTCAATTTGAGCGGTAATCTCCTCTCTCCTCAGGAGGTTGGGGTTCAGTCACCAGCAAAGAACTGATCTGTTGGTTAGGTCTTTGTTGTGTCGGTAAATAGATAAAGAGATTTTGGAATGATCGGAGAGAGATCTGGGAGATTGATTAAAAGATATGTCCAAGTTGTAAAAGGCCCGGGAAATCAGAAAAAAGTCCAATCTAGACCAACTTTTGGTGCAGCTAGAGAAGAAAGTGTAATTGGACTTTTTCTGAGTAGGATCTAAAAATATACTCGGGTCAAATAAGTTAAAGTCTTCTTTCAGTTCAGTTAGGGCTTTATATGCTGACAGATTATATCTCGCTTTTGGGTTTGATCTATCTGATTTGGGGTCCTGCACCAAATTCCAGTCTCCACCAATGATATAGTAGTGATTGGGAAAGGAGGTAAGGAGGTTGTATAGCTTTGTGAAGAAATCTTGTTGAGCGTAACATGGGGCATATATGTTTATAACGAAAATAGGTTTATCTAATAAGGGGTGATTTGAAGTGAAGTAAGACCACCTACCCTCATCGTCTGACCCCATCTTATCTATATTTGCCCCGAAGCTATTTTTGACAATAATGGCCACTCCGGCACTTTTCGTAGTGCTTTCTGAGGCTATAATGTTTTTGATCCATGGTCTCAATTTTTCTTGTTCCCACTGTTGATTCAGTAAATGTGTTTCTTGAAGGAAAGTAATATTAGAGGTAGATTTCAGTGTTAGATGCATAAGCAATTTTTTTTTCTTAGGTGATTGTAATCCCTTAATATTCCAAGATTCTAAGTTCCACATCAACCAGTTGAGTTAAATAGATTATACAGGGGGATATGTAATAGGGGATATGTACAGCACTGAACCTTACTATCAAACTGCATTATGAACATAGGGGCAAGTATAATCAATCCTTCCCGCTTACTCCCGGTGCCTACCCACCTCCCCCTAAGCCCGGAAGGGTCTGGGAACCACAATTTGCTCCGTTTAGGGCTTATCCAGTTAGAGAAAAAACTTGTTCCCAGAATATGCCTCCTTAAACACCGTGAACAAAAATGCATAGCAAATCCAAGCAGTGCTTTAAACATGTCCACCGCTCCGCCAAAGTGAAGGAAGATCATGTAGAACTATACAGCAATAGCAAGTTATTTAAACTTCATATACAGTTATTATGACCCCATTGATGAACTGTACCCCTCATCTCCAACAGTCCACATGGTTAAACTTTAAGCGTATAATCATGTAGAGCTAAACAACGACCAAAAATATTTACATTTCCTAGAAGGCTACTGTGCTTACAGTAATAATCCATAACCAGCCTCCGCGACAGTCCCACTATTTTAACTATAACAGTAATTACAACACTTTTTATTAGGATACAGTCTTAACCTCTATAATAAAATACTTTATAACACTCTACCATACCCTCTTGACCCTAGCGTTACATCGAACCTTGTGTACTTTTGGGAATTTGCTTCACTAAGAACAACCCTGTAATAGACAGCATCATTGGGTTATACCAGTGTCCCAGAATAAACATATGATCCACCTGCTATGAGGGAGGGAAGGTTCTTTATTTTTGTAGAGGCTATTGCTTCTCAAATGTCACACTCACTAGCCCCAGACCTCAAGATATACGATTCAGTCAAAGATGCCATTACTCCTAACGGTCTTACTCGCCAAGCTAGCTGGCAGGGTTGACCCTTTTGCTGCTTCCAAAAATGTCCAGCGATTTTATTTAAATGCACAAGTTAACCTTATTTGAACTTGGCAGTGCCACAATATTTAGTGTTTGCTCCAAGTCACAAGCAGAGATTATGTTACAACACTGGGTAATTTTTAATCCAAGTCACCACAGCCTGCGTTTGAGTGTAATGTTTTGTCTTTCTATTCAAACAGTACAGCACAGCAATATCAAGTGCAGCAAAGTTCATACATAAAACAGTTTTCAGTACAAAATACACCTGTTTATATGTGTCTGAGGAACTTCACATTGCGCTGTTTTGGCTTTATTGTACTCTACTGGTCCATCGGATGCACAGTAGCAAGCGCCATCCAAACCCTGCCCAAAACCCAGCAGCAGGCTGATGTCACACTGAAGTCATGAATCAACAGTGTCGTGTTTCTCAGCCACATGAATATTCATCCAGAAAAGGACCACATACCGTGGACTTGTTTATTCTTGGAACAAACACAGATCAAATAAAATATTGGAAATATACTTTTTTGTGATTAAACACAAGTGAATTTACTGAACAGACACTGGCCATATGCTGGTGAAATCAGACTTATTGCTACCCCCCCCCCCCCTTGTGAAATCCAAGTCATTACAGCTGGACATTTTAATGCACTGTACAAATAGCCTTAAACAGGCAGATGCAAACTTTACACCTTGAGTAGGACAAGCTAAAATCAGGTTACTCGCTATCCTGAACTATATATTGAGGAATCGCAATTATGGCTTACAGCAGTTTCTGCCATTGACACAGTACAATAAAACTCTGCAGTCTAAAGGCAAGAACCTGTAAAAATATAATATTAAGATCAAACTAATTCCGTGGAGGGACACAATCTGGGATGTTGAGTTTAATATGTTGTATTTTAAAGCACTAAGGAACTTAGAAGATATCAATCTATGTCACCTAGCCCTTTATTGCAGCTGTAAGACTGAAAGTAAAACAGTAATCCTGTTAAACTTAGAAAATGGGCAGCTGGGTTTATTCATTTACGCAGATTACCATGAGAATAAATACTGAAGCACAGTTGCTTCTTTGCTGCTTCATGATTTGTTTTTCAGTAAACCACACATAAACACGAGTTAACCTTAAGGTAAATAGCAGGAAATAGAAAGGCAGGATGTTGCGACCAAGTAAGCTGCTCTGCCCTGCATGAGACTTGTGCTGATGGACGATCCTGGTAACTTCCCTTTAGAAGCGAGTGCAAAAGGTTGGTGCTGGAGAGCTCGCCGAATTAGTCTTCCATTGATTGCTGCTGTTCAAGACTCTTTTGCAGAGTGGAAACGAAGGAGACCGAAGTTTGCAGCTAAAAAAGAAAAGAAACTTCCGTGTGTCCTGATAAGCACCAAAGGGACTGTATGCCTTTAAGACCCGGTTGTATGATGGGTCATGAAGGGTCAACGACCTTCCGAAGGACTGACAAGCATGTTGACAGGCCAGGGGCGCTGAAAATAAACCATGGAGTGAGACAAAATGTAGTGGATCTAGTAGCGCTAGCGAACTAACATAGGAGATCATCAAACAGACCAACTGACAAGGTAACTTCTTGTTTCCCATCATAAATTCCGAAAATAACAAAGTTGAAACCAAACGCACGCATTAAGGTATAAGTGTTGCAGAGTTTAATTTGCCTTGTCTGGAACTTCGTTGAATGACTTTTTAAATGCCTCCTTAGCCTCTTCGAGGTTGTGCGCTGAGATCTGAACACCCTGGTGAGAGAAAATGAGGGTGCTAGGATAGCGCATTTGGAATCTTATTTGTTTTCTGATCAGATAGGCACATAAAGGAGCTAATTTCTGTCTCTCCTGTTTAATCGGGGCTGGAAGGTCAGGAGAGAGGAAGATTTTTGAGCACGTCCAGTCAATGGATTTTTTCTTCTTTGCTGCTATTACTAATTTGGTAACATGCTGGTAGTTAAGAGTCTTCACAAACACTGGTCTTGGAAAAAGATTGTTAGTTGCTGGTCTTAAGGCTCTGTGAGCTCGTTCTATGATTATTTTATCCAAAAGGGGTTCTTTGTCCAGGAATATAGAAAAAATATCTGAGATGCTCTCTAGCAAATCCATTTGTGGAATATGTTCTGGGATGCCCCTGATGATAAGGTTGTTGCGTCTGGATCTGGCTTCGAGATCAATTAGCTTCTGTTGGATGCTCTTTATGGTTGTGTCATTATTTTTTTGATCTTTGAGTAATTGATCAATTTTAATCTCATTGTCCAGTACCTTTGCTTCTGTTTTATCCATTCTGTTTAAAATTCTGTCAATGGATTCATTAAATTATTTAATCTGCTGTGAGATACCTTGAATTGCTGTTTGAATGGGTTGTAGAGCAGTCTTCAGTTCCTCCATGTAAGTTGAGTCTGTTTTATCTTTTGATGTTAGAGGTATTGCTTTAGAAGCCTCTTGTTGTTTGGTAGTTCTGGACCTTTTCGGGGTTCCTTCTTTTTCTAGGGAGGCTATAGCTGAAAATTTTGCTTTGGTAGTTTGGTTTCCATGTGATCTAGCTCCTTTGACATGGTTATGAAAGTTTTTTCAATGCTTTTTTTTCTCACAGGAATAGTAGGCCTCTGAGGCCTAGAGCACATGCAGACCAAGCAAGCAGCAGACAGACAGACAGATCAAGTACAATCCTACACAGCAGACTTTCCGCAACCTCTCCAAAATGCAGGTACAATCACCAAGTAAGGTTCTTGATAGTTTAGTAAAGTAATTATATGCTGTGAAGACTTTCATTCCTTAAGATTGGTTGTTATATTTCAGGTGAGTGGCAGAGCTATGTGGAGACACTGCTTATA
Source organism: Protopterus annectens (assembly GCF_019279795.1). Classification (NCBI taxonomy): domain Eukaryota; kingdom Metazoa; phylum Chordata; order Ceratodontiformes; family Protopteridae; genus Protopterus; species Protopterus annectens. Next base: position 429,776,192 of record NC_056737.1, read on the forward strand.
GGATGGCAGCCATTTTGTTTCCCCCCAATCAATTGTAAATTCTGAAATAATGAGACAAGCTTTGACTCCACAGCACTTTATCAAGTCCTGCAGGAGAGAACGGGAATTGCATTCTTCATGGGTTCCTATTACGTTATCGAAAGATAATGTAATCGAACAACCAAAACATTGAAATGGTCGCATTTCGAAGTTTGCATTGTGGGATCGCAGTACAGTGAATATTGGGATATTTGCCCTTTCCTCACTGTAGTGCGATCTTGGAGTTGGAATATATATTTAGTGGGGGGCACAGTCCCCCACAATAAAAGTTTTGAAATGTGGCTGTTTCGATGTTTCGGCCGTTTGATTACATTATCTTTCGATAATGTAATATGAACCCGACTTCATAAGATATGCAGGGAATGGGAAGTTTATCCCTCATAATATATCCAAGGACTGGAAGAGTGTTGCTCATAAGGTATGTAGGGAATGGGAAGAGTACTCCTCATAAGATAGCTAAGGAATGGAAAGAGTATTCCTCATATATCAAATGAGAAAACGTCAGCTGTCAGCTCTCTGTCATGAAAATCAAATGTAATCACTGGACAGTCAGATTGAATGAATGAGTTACATCCTTTTTCACGGGAAACTCACAGATGATGAAGGTGGTGTCAGAAATTATCTTTCTGTCTATGATAAACAATTCATCATAGTTAACATAAAAATATTTTCCCTGATGTAAGTAATAAACTACAGATTGCTTGTAAGCACTTTTATAGTGTCGTGCCTTGCAGCTGAGAATGTTAGCCTTGCTTCTTGAAAGTGTGTTAAAAGCCAAGAGCTTGAGAATTCCAGGACTATTACAAAGTGGCACTTATATGAATTTGAACAGTCAAGCCAATGATGATAAGCCTAGGTAAAACTTTATGTTTCTGTTTCAGTTCAACTAGTTGAGCTTTCATACTGAAAGTACAGCTGACACTAGACGAGATAATGAAATGTAGCTTAAAATATTAATTCAGCATTTACTGATTCAGGCTGGCCAGTCACTAACCTAAAGGACTGGTCTTGTCTGGCAGTCCAGTTCCTAGTAATTTGCCATTATGGTAGGATGAAGTTAGAAACAGCTACGACTCTGATCTTTACAAAGCACCTAAGTAAGGGCTGTGACTGAATGATTCTGGTATTTCCCAACAAAGGTGTCATCAAGATGGAATGATGATCTGCTAGCATCCTCCCATCTGAGCCCCTTTGCAGATAGGAGATGACTTGTTAAATAATCCAGGACGTAATCTCAAGTCTGTTTGTTTTTTTTTGTTTCCTTATAAGGTTTAAAAATGCACCTTATTTTTATGGCACATGAAAAATGTATAGTCATGGGCTATAAAAAATAGAGTAAATGTTTAACGTGCTTAATCATTTTATAATTCTTATCATTTTTCAGATGTTAAAAATAAAAAGGCATACAAACCTCAGAATCAGAGTTATATAGCTTTATAAAGTCATTTAATTTTAATAAAATACCCATATGTATTCACTTGCACAAATTTTATTGTTACCAAGCATATTGCTGTATGTCTGCTATGAAAGTGACTTTTAGTAGCATTTTTCCTCCACCCAACTAGATCTCAACATTCAGCCTGCCAAGAATAAACTATGCAGCACTTTTTTGTATGTGTAGTTTATTCCAGATCCACCCATGTCAATCACAAGATGAACACAATGCTATTTTAAATCTACTGTCTCTTACCCTCATTTCAATACTGCAGAGATTTATTGTATTTGTATAATGACCAAGAATGGTACACACTTAAAAAAACTGCATAACTATGTTTCTGGGCAGGTAAGAATACACCCCCCTTACTGCAAACACCTTAGCTGGATACCATCTTTTCAAATCCACATTCTAAATAATAATTTTGGACCCCACCTCAGATGTCTACAATGCCATGTAAGCTGCAAAACAATCTGTGTTATGGGTACAATGACCCTATAATGGTTGCATTTTACTCCTTTCAATGCTGATAACAGTAATGCTACATAGGTTCATAGGTTCATAGGTGTTTGCTAGGCTAATGGCCACAAGGGCCATTTTAAGTCTAGCCATGCATCCAAACTCTCTGATAAGTTCTGATACCCTTGATAAGTGTAAGCAGGGGCTTGGGAGATGAAGCATTTACAAGCTAGGTCCCAGGTGATGAACCTTTTACAGGTTGCCTGTGTCTATTACAGGCATAGGTGCCAAACCAGGGATGAATTTCCTGTTCCCCAGCCAATTGTCCAGGTTGCACTTGAATTGAGTTAGGGAAGAACTCTTCACATGGATGGGGAGCATGTTTCAGATAAGGAGTAGTATCTGGGATAGATACCTGTCTTTCCAGCAGGTCCTATTTATACCACAGGAAAGGTTTAAGTCTTTAGAAAGGGTACTTTTGGTGCTGTTTGTTTTGCAGATACGAAGGAGGCCCATCAGGGAGGGATCTGACAATGCCTTGTATGCCAGACATAGATCTCCCCCTCAAAGCCTACAGAAGACAGAATATAGGGATATGGCCTTGATGTGGTCTGCATAGAACATGTTACTTATGCCCTGTATTCTTTTAGAATTTCTTTTACATCTGTAGATGTTCCAAAAATTATGCATTCTAGTTTTATAGGTAAGTACTAAGCTAGCTGCCCTAGTATGCCATTCAAGCCTAAGTAATTTCCCTCAGAGGTGAGAATCAGACTTTGTACCTTGTGACTGTAAGCTACACTTCACCATTATGTCAACACTGCTGGTTTAAGGCCAGAAAACTGGCTGATAGGAATAAGAAAAGTATCTATATATAAATATCATCTAATACTGGGAATCTCTCTGACCCCTCACTTTTTGTAACCTAATACCAGAAGTTAATCCTAGCTGTACAGGACTCTTTAGCCCTTTACATGACTAATGAAAGAGTGTATCAACATTCCCAATTACAGGTTCATAGATTGATGCCAAACTTTTGGCCTACTAATTTTCAAGAAGATTGACTACTGTAACTCCATGTTGACATTTTCTATTTCCAGTAAAAACCCATGTTGTTTCCCATGGCACTGCAATATATTAAAGATGGGAGACCTGCCATTCAGTAAAACAGTCTATATGTGGAGTAAAAAGATATCCAAAGTCTGCTCTTCACTTTTTCCCTTAGAACTGCTCGATCTCTCAAATTAAACACCATATTCTCATTCTAAGGCCCCTCACTGGTCCAAATATGTAATCTTACAAGTTAGTACTAATAAACCATAAGCACTACTTACTCTTATACTCTCTACAATTACCTTGTCCCCTATTGGTCCGTTTTAATTCAGTTCCCTATATTACTCTAGCATGTCCAAAGATCAGTCAATGGTTTCCTCTCCAGTCCAGCTGGTGAATCTGGGAATTTTGAGGCAATGTTACAACTGTCTCATGTACACGGACAACCCTCTCCTCCTCCAAACAGGTTCAAATATATGTGAGAGATGCAACCATATAGCCAAACTGGAGGCTGAGCTCTCTCATCTCAAAACTGGTGTAACCAGTCAAGAGGAGAAGGTAACCTCACACAACACAATTCCAGTATCACATAGTCCCACCACAACAGCGAACGAAACACATAAAAACACAAAAACATACTCGGGGGCTCTAAATAAAAATCTACCTAAGCAACAGAGACCTCCAAAGCAGACATCCAAGCAAACGCTACCCCCAAAACAAAACACGTACAACACATAGCACACAAAGTCAGTGTACCAAGCAGTCACAGCCCTTAAGGCTGAATAACACACCTGATACTTTTGTAATAGGTGACTCTATTGTCAGACACATTGACGTCCCACTCACCAGGCTGAATAAAGAGAAGGTCACAGTGAGCTGCCTGTCGGGTGCTAGGATCCGTCACATAATGCAAGCACTCAGGTCACTCCAAAGCAAATACAAATATGACTCAGTCATTGTACATGCTGGCGTGAATGACCTGAGACGTACCTCCCTCGACTACATGAAAAGAGACATAGAGGAGCTCTCTGATCATGTAGCCCAGGCCGGTATGACCCTGACCTTGAGCAGCATCTTACCCTCACCTAGAATGATGCCACAGTATAAAGACAAAATGATCGATTTTAACAATTGGCTAAAAATTTGGTGTCATTCAAAGGGGATCCAGTGTCTGTCAGCTTGGGATGACATGCTCGAAAAGCCATGTTGCTTCACTAGGGATGGCTTGCACCTGTCACCCCTGGGCTTTCGGATATTGGCAAAGGCTCTTGCCACCCCCATAGTGCCTTTTTTAGGCAAGGCTCAAAAGTCAAATCCACCTCCATAGACAGAACACGGAACAAGAAACTAAGGGTAATGCTGCTAAACGCCAGAAGTCTTAACCTCAAGATGCACGCACTCGAAGCTCTCCTCAGTATGGAGAACATCGATATCTGTGCAGTGACAGAAACCTGGTTCAAGGCTCCAGAGAGCACCCCAGCACTACCAGGTTATACCTCATATCATGCTTTTCGGCCTCAAAACCCAGATCGAACCACAAAAGGAGGGGGAGTTTCCATATTTATCAAGGATATCCACACCTCCAGGTTAGTGGCATTGCACGGCATCGGAGACCATCCATGTGCAACTGACAGTGGGCAAGACTGCTTTTCAGTTTATAGCATCCTACAGACCACCCTCTCAAAGTCAGGAATCCCACTCGGCTTTCCTGAAAACATTGGAGAACATGAAGATCTCTCCGAACACTATTATATTGGGCGACTTCAACTACCCAAACATAGACTGGGAGCATTACTCAAGCCCCAGCACCTTAGCCCAAAGGTTCCTGGAATTTATAAACTCAAATGCTATGGAACAACTAGTCACCACTCCCACAAGAGGGGATAACATACTAGACCTGATCATTACCAACATGGGGACTCTATGCTCCATACCAGAAGTATATCCCTCATTGGTAAGATCAGACCATAAATTAATTTCACTGGATATCCACATCCCTACCCCACCCTAAGCCCAGAAAACCACAGTGAAAAACTTCTCAAAAGCGAACTTCACACTTCTCAAAACCGAAGTGGAATCTTTCAAGGCCCCAGGGCCAGTGGAAACTACGGCCCAAACTGCAGAATCCTATATAAACGCATTCTACGGACATCTCCAGGAATGCATGGATCATGCTATCCCAAAGCCAGGCGTCCAGTCTGGTGGACCTCAGCCATAAATAAACTGTACAACAGAAGGAGGAAGCTACTACATGATAGAGCAAAATCCCTAAAAGGGAAGGCATCTCTGATCAGTACTAACAAAAACGTACGATCCCTCATAAAATCCTCCAAGGCCAGCTTCGAGAGAAAAATTGCACAGGACACTAAAGACAATCATAAGGCTTTTTTCAGTTATGTTAGGAACCTGGGATGCAACTCCCAGACTTGTTCTGAGTTGATTCTAAACGACAAAAAATACACTGAACCCACAGACATCGCCAATATCCTGGCAGACAGGTTCAGTGCAAACTTCTCCACCCCCTCCCCCCAAAAGAGCAAGTATCTATCCTGGCAGAGTGCAGCTTCCCAAACATCTCTGATGCTCAGGTGAAGGACGCCCTCTCCAAAGCAAAAAACACTGCTTCCATGGGACCAGATGGTGTCCCAGGTTGCGTCCTACATGAACTCCAAGAAGAACTAATCCCTCAAGTAAAACTGCTGTACAATCTCAGCCTCACTACAGGATATGTGCCCAAAGAATGGCGTACAGCAACAGTGGTCCCACTGCACAAAGGTGGCGCCTCTACGGACCCTGGAAACTATTGCCCCATAAGCCTGACTAGCCTAGTCTGCAAGGCTATGGAGAGGATCATCATGGAACTCATAAACAAAGACATTGGGGACCTACAGACACTAGATCCTACCCAATTTGGCTTCGTCAAGGGCAGATCCTGCCTTTTGAACCTGGTCGACTTCTTCGAAACAGTCATCAAGGCCATAGATGAAGGGAAGGTAGTCCACACAGCCTATCTGGACCTCGCAAAGGCATTTGACACAATACCCCACTCGGGCATCATAGATAAGCTGTCCAGCCTAAATATAAACCCCTATGTCACAAGATGGGTCGCAAACTGGCTCAAAGACAGAACCCACAGAGTCAGAGTTGCTGGAGCCATGTCAGACTCGAAACCGGTCACAAGTGGTGTCCCACAAGGTTCTGTCCTGGGACCTTTCTTGCTCGGTATTTACTTTTCTGAGGTACAGGCCAATGTGGGAGGACTATGGCTCACCAAGTTCGTAGATGACTGCAAACTGGGCGCCATAATCGACTCTCCAGCTGACACAAACATCCTTCAAAAAGGTCTCACAGAGACGGATAACTGGTGCCAGAGCCATGGTCTAAAGCTAAATGCCAAAAACTGTATAGACATACCCTTTGGCAAAAACAATGTGCCCACAAATTACCACATAGGTGGTAACCCATTAAGTACAGAGAAAGTAATTAGGGATCTGGGGAGCCAAGTTGATAGCAATCTCTCCTTTGACAACCACATTGCTAAAGTGGTTAGAAAGACCTTCTACATAGCCCACCTCATCATGAAAGGATTCACATCTAGATCAAGAGAGGTAATCGTGCCCCTTTATTCATCCCTCATCAGGCCCATCATAGAATACAATGCCCCCTTTGGGATGTACCTTACCCGACACCTGCAGCAATTAGAAAGACCCCAAAAGTACCTCACCAGGAAGATCAAGGGACTCAAACAGATGCCATATGCTGCTCGGTTAAAAAAACTCCAGCTCTACTCAGTTGCATACCGCCTACTTTAAGGCGATCTATGCCTGACATATAAAGCTATGTCCAACCCAGAATTAATGGACATGCTCCACCTCAGTAAATCTAAATCCCTTAGAGCTACGCGCTCAAGGGACTTGAACCTCAGCACCGAAATAAATAGAACATGCTGGAGGGACAGATTCATAACCCAGAGGCTCCCGTCACTCTGGAATAGAATTCCAATTCATGTTAGGCAGAGCACCTCACTGACTCTCTTCAAAAAGATCTTGATGAGTGGATGGGGGATTGTAGGTTTGTCCCGGGGATTACTTCCGTGTCACTATTAGACAGAGGCACAGTAAACTAAACTTTAAAAAGGGCACAGTATACTCAAATCAAGGGGTGGCGTAAGCCAAACACAATCAAGCTAGGCTTATAAATGCCCCAGGGCAGATAGCCTAGAATAATCCTATGAACCTATGAACCTATGTAATGAGATGGCCTGCAAGTGGAGCCAAAGTAACCCTAGAAGTAGGAGTACCTTTCACTGTAGGAGGATTACAGAGATGTGTATGCAGGGGCCAGGTCCAAGGGAGTTGCACAAGTGTGAGCAGGATACCCACGCAAGGGCCTGTCCAAGAGAGCTATACAGCAGGAAATATACCTAGGCAATGGCCTGTTTAAGAGAAACATTCCAAAGACTTATAAGAAAATGGCCTGAAGAATGATAGCATGAATCAAGGCCAGAGATACAGACAAAGAAGTTACAATTATCTACATACTAGCTTCACTGAGGAAGGCTTTATGCCGAAACCGGTTTGAATTTGATGTTGGACTGTTGATTTGGACATTTTTATGTCCATTCCTTGATGTAATAAAGCGATGGAACCACTTTGCTGGCCGTTTGTGTTTTTTTATACAGACAAAGAAGGCCTGCATATTCATTATAAATGAAAATCATGAGAACTGTGAGTTACTGAACTTTAATGAACTATTTACACTCTGTCACTTAAGTTTAAAAATTATTACATATCTGAAAGTCTTTCAAAGGATATTCAAACTTGTGCATTGATGTAGCAAGATTACTTTAGTAAGAATATGATTTTACTTATAAATGCAGCCTTTGTATTTTCTGTGAAAGGCAAAGATTAATAATACATGTGGATTATGCAGTGAAAAGACAGCAATGAAATGCAGAAATGCATGCCATTTGAATGAAAGCCCTAATGTGTCCTGAGGTGTCACAAGACACCACAGTGGTAGAGAATACATACAAAAGGTGACTGTGTGCTATTACTTTTGCAAGCTGAATTGAACTTAAAGTGCAGCGTGTACACTAAAGGTGGAAACTTTGTGTTTACAGAATTCCTAAACCTTTGATGACTGTAGCTGATGCAACCAGAAGGAAAGAAAAGCTTGTTTGATTGCGTGTTAATAATTTGTACTAAGATGTTCCCTTTGTGTTAAGAAAGGTTTATATGTGCCAGGGAGGAAATACATTTTATTTTATTTTATTGCTTTACTGGATGCATAAAATAAAGCAATGCATTAACATGTCATTGTTGACTTTTACCCCGGAAGTGTTTGAAACCTTATCTGCCCCACCTGGAATAGCAGAGAGTATGTGAAATTGCTCGGGGTGGGGGGCAACCAACATTATTGAATGAACTGATTGGTAAACTCTGCAAATGAAGAAGTGAAATAATTCTTGTTAAGCCAAGTTTAAAAGTAGTGCATGACAAATAGTAGTGCGATGACAAATATTGTTAAATATTGTACCATAGAAGTGAGTGTTGAAAGTTTAGGTACCAAAAGGACTGCATAGTGAGCAAAGCCATAGCTGTCTCATCTAGTACCCGCTGCCCATTCCAGATATTGCACTCCATCCCCTCAGTTCTTCAAATGAAGAGAAACAAAAAGCGCTTCTCCTTACTCTGTAGCAAGAGAATTGGTACATGTCTACCAAATGGCTTACTACTTCCTACAGCCAATCCACGAGCAAAAAAATAAAGAACTTTGTCTTACACTGTAGTAAGCTGATTGGTACATTTGGACCAATTGGCTTCCCAAAACCTGTAAACCTTCCAGGTCTCTTTTCTTATCTCTGATTTATTCCTGTGTATGCAAATTTTGTCCCTAAAGTGGGCTCAGTACTGCCTTTCTCTCCTTGCCTAGCACTTTTATCAATATGTATCTCAGTTTTTCTTCAACAGAACCCCCCCCTCCATACCTCTCAACACCTCCAAAATGTAATACTCTATCATATCATTAGCAGAATTATGGAAACTGTAATGAGCGCAGTATGTTGAACATGATTCATAAACAAAACAGAAGTGTACAACTGAGGTCATGAATTACATAGGTCATCCTGTAATATGAATTGCAGACAACAAAGGCTGTGCAATGCAGAGTAGAATACAAACATATATGTGCAGCATACAGTTAGATTAACCATGGCACATGACAAACTGTACCCAAACCAAGTTTCCTAATCATGACTTTGGCTTATACTACAGCAAGCTGAGGGGTTCATTTAGACCCATTATTTTCCTACAACTAATCCACCTCCCAGACAGCACTTATGTTGAACAGCAAAAAAAAAAAAAACTTCAGCTTACTCTAATAGGCTTACTACTTCCTATAACTAATCCACCCCTCAGCTCTTCTAGCAAAGAGGAAAAAAAAAGTCCATTAAAAAGTAACGCAGGAAACGTACTTCTGCACTTATCAACCATGCCTCCTAACATTTGGTGCCTAGAGCAGTTGCCCCTTCATCCCACCCTTACTACACTACAGATAGTGAGAGTACTAAGGTGCAGAGAGAGCTTCACAGAAAAAGGTTCTTGCAGTAAAAATATGTGTTTAAGAAATAATTGAAGTTGCATACAAGAAAATGTTGCTAGTATATGTGAAGCATAAAAACAGGCATACTTAAGGAGAGTAAACTAATAACTCATCTAAGAGTATCAGAAAATAATTTTGTCTCAGGACAAAGTCCGAGACTACCCTAAGGAATTTGTAAATCCTTGCTTATGGTGCTTGCACTGCCACAAGATAGTATTTGTGCTGGCATTCATAACAGCAAGCAGGTTTTACTGGAAGCTGCAGTTGTAAAAAGTAATGAACTGAGCAAAGACAGCTATGAATCCACTGGGACCAAAATGTCTAGTTATTTTTTGTTGTGAGGGAGTGTGCCACGAACATGCTATTCCTTGTGTGGTATATTGCTTAAAGAAAACAATAGGTAAACGAGAAGCAGTGAAGGTATTATTATTTGTGCTAAACAGTATAAGCACAAGATGTAGCTGGAAGCAGTGCTGCTCTGTGAAAGAAATTAATTTGCCCCTGAAATGGAAAAAACGTACTGCCAAAACTTATGATACAGCCTGTGCATGTACTTGATGTAATTCCATAAATACAAGGTCTTCTAAGTTATAACAGTGTGTCATAGACCAAGAGGCATTTAAGAAAAATGTTGCTTTGCATGCAAGAGAGGATAAATACAAAAGTCTATGAGCTTGAAAAAGAATGTGGCACAAAAGACGAATGAACTACAGATAACAAAGAAAAGGCAGACTATGTACAGCCTGATACGGTATCTAAAAAAAAACAAGGTACTCTGTACTGTAGGTTTTAGGTATGGAATGTAGCTCCATAGCAGTATTTGATGAGTTGTATTTGCAGTATATGACTTTATATAACATTAAAGAAATGCATAGCGGAAAAAGGGAGTCCACAGCAGAAGTAGATGAGTTGTGTGAGAAGCCCTTGACTTGATGGAAAGTTAAAGAAATGAATGGTGTAGAAATGAAGTCCAGAGCAAATATAAAGGAGTTATATGAAGGCCATATAACTCAGTATAAAAGCAAGTGGTAACCTGTAAGAAGCAGAGAGACATAAAAATAGTAGAGTCCAAGTACAAAATGTTAAAAAAATACCTCAGCTCAAAATAAAGCATTTATTTCTTTTTTTAAACACCTTTATTGAATTATCACTTGTAACACTGGCAAATTTGGTGTCAGCTAAGAATATGTGGGAAGAGACTAAACAAAAGATAATACAAAATCTGAGAAAATAATACATTTCTTAATGCAAATGAAAGGAATTAACAGTATAAATAGTAATCTAAAGATTGGATCTCTTTCAAAGTGCAAGTCAGTTAAAATGAGTGAAGGAGTACATCTAGTTAGTTTGTTTGCTATAAAGTTTATTAAGTCTATTAAAAACCCTCTGGGAGGGTTGGTTCAGCTAGTGCAGCAATAAACAAACAAAAAAAGGCAATTTGAAATAAAGAATGCATAAAACAAAAGGAAGTGTCAAAGGCACACTAAAAAAGTCAGAGCTATAACTAGGGTGGGACCAAGGAAGTGACTTCCCTGGGTACAAGCTGTTAGAAAGTGCAAACATTAGGTGTTGCTGGGGCATGAGCGGAGTACCAGCATTCACTTAGGAAGCCAAATGTGATATTATGGATTCTTAAATGTATGTATATATTTTAGTATCTATAGTAAATAGGTTAGGAATGCTCCTTGACCTTGTTACACTTAATAAGACAGTAAAATACAGTAAGAAAGGAGATTCCATTTAGACAGATGCAGTCCATCCTTCCATGCTTGTCAAAAGGAGACCTGATCTGCTTTTTGGACCTCCAGACTATGTACCTCCATATTTATAATGTCAAGGAGTTTGGATGGTATCTTCACTTTATGATAAAAAACCCTCAATAACATTTCAAGATTCTCCTGTTTTATCTTACCACAATGCCCAGGGTGTTCACCAAAGGAATGTTCATTATAGTAGCCTGCCAGGGGCTTCTCAGTACTAGAACTGATCTCAATTCAGGAGTCACTGATCAATCAGTTCCATTCATTAAGAATCATGACCATCCTATTAATGCCGCACTTAAAACCTTCTCATATGCTCACTTTTAACAGTTTGGGTACAGTCAGACACACAGCTTTTCTCTCTTTAACAGAAGTCAGCCCTTTCAGCATAAAGCACTCAAATGTCTAAATTTTCTTCTGGCTATTGCCTACTTCTGCCTCAGAACGCTGATCCAGAAGTCTGTCATATATCAAATTGAGATCTCAGTGATCCCAAATATCAAATCTTAAATCACAGCAAATCAGCATTTCAAAAGTCTGCAAAAGACATATGTAATGATGGATATACCTTATAAGAGATTTAAGGAACCCCCTTCCAAAATCTCAGTCCATTTTTTACAGTCAACATGGATGCTTATGCTTCTGGCCTGGGGTAGGGGGGTGAAAATTGCCAAGGGCAGGCTGTCCACAGTGTTTGAACCCCCCCCCCCAACAAAGGTCCATCTTCCCATCAACATACTTGAGATGAGGGAACTCTTCATTACTGTCCAAGAATTTCAGGAATCCATGCCCAGAGTGTAATAGCCACCCACAATGGCAACATGGTAATGGCATAAGAGAGCAAAAAGGAAGGAGGAACCCATTCATATCCTCTGTGTCAAGAATTCATGACAAGAATTTCAGAATGGGCCACATTGTCCATCTGTTTTCTTCTTTTCTGTAGTCAACTATATTCCAAAGGAATTCCTATTTGATAGGTTCAGCCATTGTTTTCTGATGCCACATGAGTGGTCCCTTAATCCCTAGGTGGTGCCGAATCTTTTTTATCACTGGGGCATGCCCTACTGTGGCTTCTTTGTGTCACAAACTAATACTAAGTGCAGCAGCTCCAACTATGTTATTCCTCAACTAAGGTGCTACCCCAATGATAATCTCATCTAGAAATAGCCCTTGGAATATTCTACTCCTTTCCCCATTTCCTCTGATGGATTCATGCAGAATATCAAACAGTATAAGTCAAAAATCAGTGTCACAGCCCCATTGTGGCATCAGCAAGTATGGTTGTCTTTGCTCATGCCTCATTTCTTGGAGAAACCTCTCCAATGTCACCTATTCAGGATCCTCCTTTCCTCTCCTCTCTCTCTCTCTCTGTCTCTCTCTCTCTCTCTCTGTAAAACCTACTTCACTCAGCTCTACAACTCTGGACTTCAGTTAATCTTCTATTAAGATAACATTTGGAAGCTATCTCTAATTTTCTGCAAGGCACAGAGTCCACAAATCTACATTCTTTAAGAGTTTGTAAAGTCTTTTTGAATGGTACCTTTTTATTAAGGCCACCTACTAAAGTTGCAGTTTACCTGGGATCTTTCCTTTGTGCTGAAGAAGCTTACCATTCCTCCCTCTGAGCCATCAGCTTCTGTTCACTTAAGGTATTTATCATTGGAAATGTTTTGTGCTGTGGCCATAACTTCAACTGGAAGTGTCTGAGTTGTGCACTTTTTCTGGGAAACAACCTTATTTGGTTTTCCACAAGGGTAGAGCATATGTGCGTACCAGCCCATCAGATATAAACCAATCTATTCATCTTCTCCATTTTTTCCTAATTATTCTAGTAGGGTAACTATATTTTTCACTGTATGAATGCACATAAAAAATTAAGACTCTATATATCCAAAATAAAAAGGCATAAGAAAAGACTCACCTCTTCATTTTATTCAATAATAAAAAGCTTGGATCTGGGGTTTCAAGCATCAGTTTGGCTATATGCCTAATGGTTTGTATTACATTCTACAGCGCTAAATATAACAAGAATGTTTCTTTAGTGCCTAAGACTTATTTAACTAGAGCAACTTCTACCTGGCAAGCATTTTTTGCAAAGAGTCCCTAGAAAATATCTGCGGGATAGCTACTCGATCGTCACTGACAGCATTCACAAGGTACTACGGGACAGGTGTTATATTGGAGTTTATTTTACTTATCATTTCTTAACCAGAAGATACCAGGGCCGCATGGCAAAGACAGAAATAATACATTAGGTAAATCATGCATAGTAGCAACATAAGAAATGACAGCAAATACTGCACAGACAAAATTAAAACGATATCATGATACATTCCCAAAAAGCAAAACACCAGCAGACACGCCTGTGCTTCAAGATATATGTTTATTCCAAATACCGTGATACATTGTAGAACTCGTACAACAGCAGTAAAATAACAAAAGGTAGCAGTTATTTCATGGATTTTGAGGAAACAGCAGAACATGCATGTCCAGCTCATGTTTCAGGTTAATAAAAGCGCAACAGTAGTAGCATATTAAAATAAATAAATGGTGTGTGTGTGTGTGTGTGTGTGTGTGTGTGTGTGTGTGTGTGTGTGTGTGTGTGTGTGTGTGTGTACATACATATATATATTGGTTTACTATCACAAGGTTGAGTCTTGGAACCTGGACTACCAGAATCACTGAAATGCAGCACTGACATATGGAAGACCGAATGTCCACCATGCCGACTACAACCTTGACTGTTGAAACACTGTGTCACTTCAGACCCAGGACAAGTACTAACATGGGTCCAGAAGGGGGGTAATGTTGGGCTTTGATATTGCTAGTCTTGTGTATTTTGACAATCAGTCTTGACATTTCACACTTGTTCAAGTCAAGCTTATTATATATCCAAAGTGTCACAGAAGGTTTATAAATTTGTATGATGATTTTGCACATTATTATTTTTGACATTAATATCTATTTTCATGTGTCCACCTTATATTTTGCTTTGAGAATGCCAACTATCCCATGTGCAACCACTATGAATTTATTTACAGTGCTTACATTATTTTGACTTTAATAATACCTACTATCACAAGTACATAAGTCCTCTAAAAACATTAACATGCATTTATTTGCAGTATTTACAGAAAATAACGAGCCCTTCCTTTGGAGCCACAGCAGTCAATCAGGGCTATGTTCTCATGAGAGAGACCATCCAGAAGCATTAGTTTGAAACTCCGTTCTGACGATATGAAGGATGGGGCTTCTCATGCCGAATATGAAAGTCATATACTTACAATGATGATAGTTCTGGGTAAGCCTGTCCATCAGTGGTAACATACCAACTCTCCTTCTATTTCTGGATACTGTCTAAAGGCCTGTGCTTGCTGTTTGTCACTTTGCATATCATATGTATCTCTGGGGAGGTTGATTACTGCAAAGCATTATGCCATAGGGGAGGGACCAACATATCCTGTGAAAATTGTATGTATCAGGCTGACCTAATGCCTACTGGCATTACTCATGCTGTTATTGAGGAGGAGCTGTTCATTTATAGCTGTCATTATGATAAATAAATGTCTCATTTGCTGAAGCATTTCTTAATAGTTCAAGTCTTCCAACCTTATGATTCTTCTTTGAAGGAAATGTTGTACTTTTTCAAGTTCTTTCCGGTGGCATGTTTGATGGTTACAAAGTGCAGTACTGCATTAAATGATGGGCTGAATCGATGTGGTATGAAGCAGAGCAATGACCCCCCCCTGGAGTGTCTTGGCATGCCCTTTGCAATTAGATGTGCTACAGAATATGCTTTCCTGACTTTGGCAGATGCACAAATGTGAAAGTTTAAATAGTTGCCTGCCATTGTTTTAAAATGATGTAATTTTGTATGATTTTACTATTTTCTTTATAATATACGTTCTTTACTGGCATTAACGGTTTTGTCATGACTACTGCAATAATTGTAAATATTTGTAGGCCATCTTGGTCGTCGTCGTTCTTTATTGCAGTAGTTCTGTCACACAGTTTGCAGTCATCATTGTCATTTTTGTTTTATGTAGCCCATTTCCTCCTTTCACAGCTCAGAAGAATAAGCCCAGAAAAGTGGTCCTAGTTAATAACCAGTAAGCCATGACTGGAAACAGCTGTAGGGAAGAATAGGCAACATGCCTTTCAACCTGTTAGAGCAAGACATCTGGACAAAGTCATAAATGATGGGAGACAAAGGGCCAAAAATAGGGACATTTTTGAAATGTTGCTCTTGCAAACTTAGAAAGTTGATAGGATAATAGGTTTTACATTAGCATGAATTTTATGAAGAGCATGAAGTTTGAAACTCAAATATTTGTCTTTCATTATTTTCTGATTTCAGTCTGCAATGGCATGCAAATAATTTGCCAAAAAAACAAAATTTTATGAAGAAAAGATCAGAAATATGAGACAAAAATCTGGACAGTTGAGAGGTATGAACCACTCCTCACCTTAATGGTACACAATTCGCAAGGAAAATTTTCCCTTAATAAACCCCTCAGTGCTCCATATCTAATATATCTAATAAAAGCTGGTTACCTGTGCCATTTTGAATAAGCTTCATTATGACTGTAATTTTACATTGTATAATGGTTTGGATAATGGGTCTGAAATTGTTTGCATCTGAGGTGATCCCCCGATCTTGTGAGTTGGTAGCATTGCAGCATGTGTCGCCATATGTCAAGAAGCCAGTTATATAGCATCATTCTAGTATTTTGTTTAACATACATGACAGGAATTTAGACAGGTATTCCTTCATTCTGTGTAGAAAACTGTCAGATGTGTTATCTTTCCTTACTCGTGGCAGCTGTCATTATGTCAGTAGTTATACAGGTGATGTCTTCCCTTCCCTTAATACCACTTTGACATGTTTATTTGCTTATTGTGATTTCTGCACATGATTTTTCGTAGGCAAATACTTTCTGGATGTGTACTGCATTTATGCAAAAAAATGTATGTCTCTGTACGTCTGTATGTTCATCCACTGCATTATATCGTACAGCAATGGTAACTATATGTTGACATTTGTAAATGTCTTCTGAACCAAGTCATGGCTGAAAGCAGTCTAAAGACCAGGTCACCTAGTTGGTCAACAAAGTTAATAAATATTTCATGTGGCTGGGTAATCACCAAAAAATCAATGTTCCAGATCTTACTGTGTGTACCTTTAATAAGCATTTCCAGATGTAGCACGTGCATATAAATACTGAGCATGTGAGGTAGCAGTGCCATTTTGAGAGAACAGCCAGAGTGTTAACATGTATGAGTGCAGTAGTCAATCTGTTTATGTTTATTAAAGTCTCATTTCTGATGTGTTTGTATGTAATAAAGCTGCTTGAACAGAACCCACAAATGTTCATCTGTTTTATCCTGACCAGACAACCAACATGATATCAGACCAGGGATTAGAAGAGCAACTTCTCTGAGTTATAAGGTACAGAGTTGAAGGTGAAGGCATACTAAGTAGGCTGAGTGAAACAGAGCACAGACAAATGAAAAAGAGCCAGAAATGAGATAAAGGTGAAGAAAACAACACAAATAATTTATTTGGCAAAGAAAATGAAACAGTGCATTTATAAGGCACACAACGCATTATTAATCAAATGAGTAGCATAAAATGCATTGTTAAGCAAGCACAAACCATATTTTAATTAAACAAAATGTATTATTTGATAAAACTAGCAGAAATATTCATATGGGGCTCAGAATTACCTTTGGTTTGCATAATGAGCATGTTTAAAGTAAAACGAGCACAAGAAAAGTATAATGAGCATGACAATAAGTTAAATGACACAACAAGTACAATAAAAGGGCAAAATGAGCCTAAAGAGCAAGGCAACTGCATGTTTTTTTTTTTTAGTGGAAGACTATGTTTTGGGCATAAACTACTATTCTGCATTGACCGAAGCCATTCAAAACATAACTAGAGTTGTTCAAAGTATCTCAGAGTGTGCAAAGTGTTTGCAGAGTGTGTGCTTTATTATGGTGCAATTATTCCAAAGAGTTTGCTGTGTGCAAAGTACAGTTATATTGCAAAGTGTAGCAAAAGTACAGCCATTTTGAAAAGTTTCTTGTGCTGTGTGCATTTGTTCGCAGAAAGCTGCCATTTCAGAGTGTTTCTTACACTATAGAGTTATTTCGCAAAGTACAGCCATTTTGAAAGGTTCTTGTGCTGTGTACAGTTTGTTTGTAAAGTGCATTCATCTCAAAAGTATTTCTTTGGATTCACAAAGTACAGTGATCAGACTGTTCTTGTGGTACGGAGACTTATTTGACCAAGTGCAGTTATTTCAAAGAGCTTGTTGTGCTAGTGGGCATAATTACAAGTACTGGCATAAAGTTCTGGCATATATATTTATGTGTGTGTATGTTCATACATGATTTCAAGCACCTTCACTACTGTGTGTTGAGATGGCAGAGGCATTTCACAGATCAAGTCCACTTGTGTTTGATCATAATGTAGCAGAGAGTTGGAGAGTATTCGAGCAAGAATATAATATTTGCATACAAGCAGCTTTTTCTGACAAAGATGCATGTATGAGGGCATTCATTTTACTTAACTTAGCTGGGTCAGAAGCTATTGAAAGAGAGCATTCATTTGTATGTGCACTACAAATATATGCAGGAGAGGGGAAAAAACACCAACTTGTGGTACTGTCTGAATCAAGGGAGGACCATGAGTGCTTAAAACATAAATTTAGAGAAATGTGCAACCCACAAACAATTTTATTTTATACAAGAGCCCAAAATCCAGATGAAACTCTTGCAGCTTATATCACTGAATTGAGAAACAAGGCTAAAACGTGCAGATTTGGTGACTTGAAAGATGAGTTTATAAAGAACAGGCTTGTGTGTGGTGTTAATAGTGCTGCAGTGAGAAAGATTTTGCTTTGTGACAGTGATGTAACATTAAGCAAAGCCATAGAGATTTGTCAAATCCATGAGCTCACAGAAAGGCACACAAACATGCTTACAAATGATAAAAGCATGGTTTCAACAGCCTCTAGAGCAAGCATAGACAGGATGTAACACATGACAAGCAGAAACAGGCCTAAGCACATGGCACCAGTAACCCCTATGGGTCTGTCAGGGAGAACCTGGAGCTTTCTAGCAAGTTCCAAGACTACAACCATAAACAAAAGTACACCAGTTCTGATAGAACACTCGAGTGATGTTGACAGTAATCCACACGGATGTGCTGCATAAAAATAGTACATTTATTGAGTCTAAAACAGAGAAGTGCTTAGCATTTGGTCAGCAATACCACAAGTGTAAAAAATTTAACCATTTTCAAAAGCTTTATAAATCAAGCAAGCCTCATTCAGTTATTAAGAAAGGTCACTCAAAAAAGCAAGTTGATCATATAGAGAGCTGCAATCCTACTTTCTATGTAGATGGTGTATCAGTGGTCAGAGAAAAGTTAATGCAGTAGATTTACTGGCAAATAATTAAGTATGTTATACTGTCCTGATGGATGGTAAACCCACAGAGCTCAAAGTAGACACTGGTTCAAAGTGTAATGTAATGTCAGCAGAAACATTTGCTAAAGTGAGGGCTGGTGAGCAACTTAATTTGGTCAATTGTGCGAAGCTTGTTGCTTATGAAAGTGAAGAAATTCAAACCAAAGGCTCAGTAGTGCTTTCATGCTATTCAGCTGGGAACAGCTACAGCTTGCAATTTTATGTAATCAGAAAACCTTTGCAGTCATTATTAGGTCTCAGAGACATATTGAGAATGAAACTGATTTCTTTCAACAAAAAAGTCCATCATGTAAGCACATGCCCCAGTTCCAGCTTTAGTGATACTATTTTCTCAGAGTTTGCTGATGTGATCAATGACAAGCAAACTTGCAGTTGTGCACTCCATGACATTAGACCCAGAGTTCAGTCCAGTGGTCAGACCAGCAAGGAGAGTTCCGATGGTTATGCAGGACAAAGTCAAAGTCCAGTTAGACAAAATGGTGCAGCAAGGTGTGATTTGTCAGGTCACAGACCCAACTGAGTGGGTGTCGTCCATGGTAGCTGCTCATACGAAAAATTCAGATGAAATCAGAATATGCATTGACCCAAGAGACTTGAACAAAGCATTAAAAAGACCTCATCATCCTATGTGTACAGTTGAGGAGATTGCAGCCCTCATGCCAAATGCCATGTTTCTTTCTGTCTTAGATGCAAAGAGTTCATTTTGGCAAGTGATGCTTGATCACAAATATTCACTATTGACTACATTCAGTATCCCATTTGGCAGATACAGATTCCTCAGGATGCCTTTTGGAATAAATTCTACCAGTGAAGTCTTTCAGCATGCAATGGAGAAGATTTTTTCAGGCTAACCGTATGCTATAATAGTTGATGATTTACTGGTTGGAGGTAATGGTGAAGCAGAGCATGACAGTCTCAGGAAGGTTCTGGACAAAGTGTGTGAAGTGAATTTAAAGCTCAATCCTCTGAAATGCAAATTCAGAATACCAGAAGTTACTTATGTAGGTCATTTATTTACCAGTACAGGCTTACAACCAGAGCCTTCCAAGCAAGTAGCCATTCTTGAGATGCCAGCTCCAGACAATGTCCAAGCTTTACAGCATTTTCTTGGTATGGTTAACTATTTGGGCAAATTTATCAGCACCTTTAAGAGAGCTGACACATAAAAATGTTGCATGGTCATGGTTAGAACAACACCAGAGAGCATTTGATAACATCAAACAGCAAATTGCTAACCCTCCTACATTAAGACACTACGATGTCCATAAACCCGTAGTTCTTCCATGTGATGCTTCAAAGTTTGGTCTTGGTATAGTTATTCTTCAAGATGGCAGACCTGTTGCCTACGTGTCTACAACTCTTACCAAAACTGAGATGCAGTATGCTCAATTTGAGAAGGAACTTTTGGCAATTGTGTCAGCACGTTCAAAGTTCCATACATGTATTTATGGCTGAGCAATCCAAACAGAAACTGACCATCAGCCTTTAGTCACTATTTTAAAGAAGCCTATGCATTCTGCTCCAGCAAAACTACAAAGAATGATGCTTAAATTGCAAAAGTACAATTTCAAAATCATCTATACAAAAGGTAAACTTCTTTATCTGGCTGATACCTTATCCAGATCACCCAGAAATACCATGGAACAGCTTGATGCAAAGAATTTTGATGCGAGACTTGATGACTAATCCAATATGGCAAAAGCTCAACCACTTCATCAATGTAGGATGGCCATCAAAGCAATCTTGTGTACTGCCAGAAGTGCAACCTTACTTTCCATACGGAGATGAGATGTTGATGGAAGATGGTATCATTTTCAAAGGGGGTGGAATAGCCATTCCCTACTCAGACAGCCTAAATCTCTCGCCTATTACCATCCCTATCCCTGACTTCTACCCAGCTGAATTACTCATCCTTAACTGCCACCTTAACCCACACAAGACATTTGCTATCACTTCCATTTATATCCCCCCTGGAAACAACATCCTCATTCTAGAAAATATTCTATCCTGGTTTCCCATAACATACACTATGAAACCCTCATCCTCGGTGACGTCAATATAGATTGGTCCAAACATACAAAAGACTCTCCACAATTTAGTTTAAATCTCCATGGCTTTCATCAACTGATAAATTCACCCACTCGCTTTAATAAGACCTCTACCTCCAGCTCCACTGTTGACTGGATACGCACTAACTCCCCAACCTTTACCATAGCCCAACTACCTCACCAGCCTCCCTGAGTGATCATCTCCCCACCTCTGTTGTAAGGCACACTAACCAAACACCTCAACCCCACCTTTATAGACATTGTCACAAACCTACTAACTTTAATTCCACTCAGTTTAACTCTATACTATCTAACATTGACTGGTTCTTCCTTTGGCATCTTCCTCTTGATGACGCAGTGAGTAAATTCAGTAGCATATTTCTTGATACCCTACACTTGCTCCATCCAGGAAAATTAGAATCAAATCTAATTATGCCCCCTGGCTAACCAAAGAAATTAGATCCCTTATGCACAAAAGAGACAATGCTTGGAAAGCGTGGGTTAAGAAGAAAGAGCTACCCCTACTACAATATTACCGAGAACTATGGAATCTTGTCAAGAAACAAACCAATAAAGACAAAAAAAATTACTATAACTGTGCCCAACTCAATGCCAAGTCCAACCCATATAAGTTTTAGTCAACCCTTAATAATATTCTTTCTCTCAGCTGCCCTTCCAACCCTTCCCCTTTCCCAGACACATCACCACTAGAGACTGCTAGCCTCCTCAATAGACACTTCCTTGATACAATACAAAAACTCATCCCCTCCAACCCAAACTCTTCATCTACCCTTTCTCCCTCCAACCTGAACCTCAAACTAAGCTCCTAGGTGTCATCATTGATGATGAATGGAAGGTTAACCTTCACTTGCTACAATGTATCAAAAGAACTCACCAGAAATTAGGATTACTATATCGCAATAAAAGATTCCTAAACTCCAGTGCTAGACTCTCCCTGGCTCTGGCCCTTCTCTTTCCCTCCACTCAATAAAAACCTGTTCTCCTTTCAACCTGTTTCCACTTCTTACATCAAAACACTTCTTCAAAAGCTGAAACCCTGCTCAGCTTCCACAGATAACCTCCCCTCTAGCTTCCGCAAACTAGCTGCTGAATCTGTAGCTCATCATGTATCCATTCTCATCAACATCTATTCAAGAAGCCACTGTACCACATATTTGGAAATCTTTTTGCACAATTCCCCTCCATAAAGGAGGAAACTCAGCAGACCCATCTAATTACAGGCCCATCACCATCCTATTTCCTTTCTCTAAAATACTCAAAGAATGCATTCATTCACAGCTTCTAAACTTTCTCCTCCAGCATAACCTTTTCACTTCTACCCAGCATGGCTTTCAGCCAAACCATAGCACAACTACTGCCCTCCTGTCATTTACACATGCTATTGCTGAGGCCCGTGACAACAACCAACTTATATCTTGTCTTTTCCTAGACCTTTCCAAAGCTTTTGATACTGTCTCCCACTCTTTACTACTAACCAAACTGGCTAATCTCAACCTATCAACTTCCTCCCTATCCTGGTTCTCTAGCGATCTCTCTTGCAGGCAGCAATACATCAGACGGCTCTCATCCTACTCTCCCTATAGTCCAGTACCATCTGGTGTTCCACAAGGCTCCATCTTGGGTCCCCTACTGTTTAATATGTTCACCAATGAACTATACACATCCTGCCAATAATCAACCATCATCCAATATGCTGATGACTCTACTCTTATCTCTATCTCCAGCAACATCTCTGAACTTCTTACCCTAACCCAAAATACCTTCTTATCTAATGAAAAATGGATATCTGATAATCTACTCATTCTTAACCCAAAAAAGACCAAGCTACTGCTCTTTCTCCACACAGTCCCACTCTCATCATAAATCTACTTTTACTATTACATCCTCTAATAACACTATCATAAAACCTGAACCTCAAACTAAGCTCCTAGGTGTCATCATTGATGATGAATGGAAGGTTAACCTTCACTTGCTTCAATGTATCAAAAGAACTCACCAGAAATTAGGATTACTATATCGCAATAAAAGATTCATAAACTCCAGTGCTAGACTCTCCCTGGCTCAGGCCCTTCTCCTTCCCTCCCTTCTATACACTGCCCCAATTCTAATTAATATTCAAGCCACAGTCTTGCTCAAACTCCAACAAACATATCACAAAATAGCTCGACTCATTATGAACTCTCCCTACAGCTCTCACCACTACCAGGTTCTAATTGCCCTCCAATGGCTCGAACTCCCCCAACAACTTATGCTATTACAATTTCAAATACTACACACCATTCTATATAGACCATTATCATGCCCTGCTCTATCGACCCTCATATCCCCCTACTCCTCATCTTGGACCCTACATAGCTCAATACAACAACTCTTAGATATCTACCGTCCAAAAAAAATGTGGGTAAACTTCTATATAAATGGTCTGTGGTCCAATCTTGGAATAAACTTCCTAAACATATTCGCTCCATTAATCACCCACAACACTTTAAAAAAGAGCTTAAACCACATCTTCTCAACACCAAGACATGCCCTTGCCATGACCCAACCTAAAACTCCATCTCTTCTTGTTTCATACTCTCACCTCTAGATATGTTTACAATACCCTCTCACTATCTTAATTTGTATCTACTATAACATTACCTAATTAACACATCGCCTCCATACTATAGATTTGTATAATTTCTTAAATAATGTTGATAATCAACTTCAACAAATACTATTTAGCTTATGTAGTAAGTGCTTGTCTTTTTTAAATTTGTCATGTTTTCATTTTTTGATTCTAACTTTGTACTTTATTGAAGTGTGTACTAACATATTTCACTAATATTTTTGAGTGTGAATTTTATTTTTAATATGAAAACTTCTATGTAATCTGCAGCTTTTCTCCTCAGGTCTCCACTGAAAATAGGCTACTGGCCTAGTTGGACCCAACCGATAAATAAATAAATAAATAAATAAATAAATAAATAAATAAATAAATAAATAAGTAAATAAATAAATAAGGTCCAAAAGTCATTGTTTCTACTTCCGTACAATATGAATACATTCAGATTTTGCATCATGGCCACCCAGATTCCAATTCTACCAAAAGAAGGGAAAGAGGACTAATATTTTGGCCCTCTCTATCATTGACTATGGCCTTCTCTAGACATTGATAAAGTGCTTTCTTCTTGTTCAATGTGCAACAGTACTACCACGCATTTGCAAAAAGAGCCACTTCAGCTAAGCCAAATTCCTGAACTACCTTGGTCAACAGTAGCCACTGATATATTTGAGTGGAACAGTCAACATTACTTAGTGTTGGTAGACTCTTATTCAAACTGGTTTGAGATCTATTTGCTACCTAACCTAACATCCATTGCTGTTATTAATAAGATGAAATGTCATTTCTCAGTCCATGGTAGTCCACACAAAGTTATTTCTGACAATGGTTCTCAGTTTACTAGTCAATTGTTTCAGAGATTTGCTAAAGAGTGGGACTTTATCCATGTTACTAGCAGTCCTGAATATCCTCAGTCAAATGGCTTTGCTGAACGTGCAGTACAGAGTGCAAAAAAAATTACTGGAGAGACAATACTGAAATCTTCTTGAATTTACTCAATCTCAGAAATATATCCCGTGACAATCTACTTGGCTTGCCTGCTCAGAGACTTCAATCTAGGCAAATCAGAAAAACCTTGCCTATCAGTTCTAATTTATTGGTGCCTAATGCTAAGAACAGCCCAGCTTTTTAAGAAGCATTCTAGAAGTCCAGCTATGATAAAAAGAGTAGATTTCTTTTTCCATTAAAAGAAGAGACAGTGAGGATGCAAACAGCGAAAGGCTTTGATCGAACTGGTCAAGTGAGAGGTATATGTACCAAACCAAGATCCTACTTAGTGGAATCTGAGGGTATAGAGTACAGGAGAAACTGCAGACATCTTCTTCCTGTATCAGAAACTATATCGCAGCATCATACCTGTGATACAGACTCTAGATGTCAGAGTAACCCTGACAATGTTCGTACCGAAGAACATGTCGCACTATCCATTTCCGTTCCTGATGATGTCCCAGATGTCCCCAAAGTTGAACATTACTTGAAGACAGTCCCCGTTGCTAGATCCAATTCTTACTTTTATGCTACACTGCCAGATCAAATTTCAAGACCTAGTATAAAATACACAGCAATCTGGACATAATTGTTTTCTATTTATATAATTTTGTATAATCGTATGTCAAATAATTAGTTCTGTATAACTGCTTGTCAAACGATCATTTCTGTAAATTGCATGTCATTGAAGATTGTCATTTCATAAATGGACTATTTCTCAAAGAGGAAGGATGTAGATCAGAGCGTGTGTATGTACCTTTAAGAAGCATTTCCAGATGTAGCACATGCATATAAATACTGAGCACGTACAGGCAGCAGTGCCATTTTGAGAGAACAGCCACTGTGTTAACGTGTGAATGCAGTAGTCAGTCTGTTTATAAGTTTAAGATTAAGTTACAAAGCCTCATTTCTGATGTGTGTGTGTAATAAAGCTGCTTGAACAGAACCCAGGAATGTTTGTCTGTTTTATCCTGACCAGACAAGTGACACATACCTATCACTGGCACCACTGTTACTAACCAACCCTATCTCTAATTCATTAACAAGTGTTGTTGAGTTTATTTACAAGCCTATTAATCATGCTTTTAAGCTTTTTGCAACAGCAAGGAAAGTCCCAGTGGTTTTGAAGGATTCAGTAATTATTGTAGTTTCTAATCTCACCCCAGTACCCACATTGTATCTAGTGTCTGAACTCTTTTTTTTATCCGTAGGCCATATACTCACAGGATTGCATCAAGATAAATTGACTGAATCATCCTCACAAATCTATGAGAAAAAGTAATTGACTTTGTTAGGCATGGTATTTCAGTTCAAACATAAATTTGCAATACGCTAGCTGGAAAATAAAAACATGTAAACATGCAAACTGGTTCAAAACTACCTCTTTATGAGGAGAATGATATGCCTAAGAATGAGGAAATTCTTCTCCAACTTGGCACTAATGGACACTGGAGTTTATTAAGGTTACTTCCTTGGCTGGCTCCCCCTTAGCATCCATAATACTTTGGTCCAGTCTACACAGATGACCTTGTGGTTTACTTGTCCTCTAGGCCTAAAGGCAAAAAAATATTCTTTTGGCATATACTCCGAATGGCTTCCAGACATTGTGAGCTCACTAGCAGACTAAAACAATTTTAAAAATGTACTATGCACACTTGGGGCAATTCAGTTAATGGAATTTGAGAAGCTGGTGTGTTAGCCAATTTGACTCCAGTTTACTCCTTAGGGAAAAAAAACAAAACCATTATCGTTCAGCAGTCAATAATGTGCATTAAAGTTTCAGCTTGTATATTTTCTTTGTTCAAGCACCCAGACTTCTGCCTTATCATGTATGAGTCATCAATCTTTGTACTTCTGAATTGTTCACATATACCTGCGCTAGACATTTAAAAAGTATATTTGCACTGCATGCACTTTTGGAAAGCTCATATCTGCAGATCTGTGATGTTATATTATATTTTGTACTCCGTTCATTCCTGCACTGGCATCATGCTGACCTCATTCTACTGCCCTTGCTCCCTTCCTTTTATGTTCTGACTAGGAACCTTGACTCAGCTAGCTTTCCAGCTGTAAGGTAAAATGTAAATTGTAACATAATTTATTTTGGAAGATATGTTTTGCTGATATATATATATATATATATATATATATATATAGGTCTACTTTGACCCATTGAAATTACATTTCAATGAAACATAATAAGACAGGCTGTTTTTTCGCAAAACTGCACCTTTGTCGAAATGCACTTTTGCGAAAAACAAATTAAACGAACACAAAAAAAAAGAAACAAAATAAAAAAAAACACAACACTAACCATACTTATGCAGGGGGGCAAGCCCCCCCTGCACCCCCGCTACTTTTATATTCTCACTCCAAGATCGCACTACAATGGGGAAAAGGAAATATTCCCTTATCCCCACTGTGCCGCAATCTAAGCAACAGCCCCGCTGCTGTTCACTTAGGTGCCATTTTGCAAAAGTGCATTTCGACAAAAATGCACTTTTGCGAAACAGAGCTCGCCTAATTACATTTTGTTGGGTCGAAGTAGACCCATATATATATATATATATATATATATATATATATATATATATATATATATATACACATATATGGATTCACTTTGAATAATCGAATGTTCAGAACATCGACATTCTGATCATCGAGACCAGAACATCAAAAATTCAAAATTAACCGTAAAAAAAAAAAAAATCATAAACACTGTGTTATGCAGATACCCCCCCCCCCCACTTTAATATTCAAACTCCAAGATCGCACTACAGTGGGGTAAGGGAAATCTCCCGTTTACCACTATATGCGGTAGCGCTAAACGGGAGATTTCCCGTACCCTACCTGCAATGCCAACATTCAGGTTGCACACACACAACATGCAGGGCACCTTGTTGCCCTGCATACACATCCAACATTCCACAACCTCACTTACCTGGCACTTCCACTTTAAACCTTCGATGTTCTGAACATCGATGCTCTGGTCTCGATGATCAGAACTTCGGTGTTCTGAACATCCAATGATTTAAAGGGAACCCATCTAGATATATATATATATATATATATATATATATATATATATATATATATATATATAAATATAAATATATACTTACATATAGACATAGATATGCATATGCATATACATGGGTGTATGTCATTTAATCTAAAAGGCAAAATATCTAAACACATCTAATCTAAACACACGTCATGTAACCTAACATCCTAACATTTTTTTTTTGTTTTGCAGGGGGCAAGTCCCCTTTCACCCTTATGTGGGAAGCTTTACCCCAGTACCTCCTACCTTAGGTATAACACCTACATGGTCACATTATAGTCAAAGAAAGGGGAAAAAACACAGGTAGTTTAACACCAGCTTGCAAAATCCATCACAGTGTGATAACGCAAATGGCAACATTACTTATAAATATACAGACAAACTAATACCAGTGATCAAAAATCATAAACTTTTCTTATCAGAGTTATAACTGCTAGAATTTACTGAAGAATATCATTAGATCAAATCTGAATAGATTACTTTTTTGACCACTTATGATTTGATAAAAATAATAGCTAGAGCACTGCTTTAACACCCATATACTAAAAAACGCACGTGATGTGTAGATTTGCTAACATTATAGGTTCATAGGTAGGTATTCGGCTATTGGCCCTAGGGCCTATATAAGCCTAGCCAAATGTACCCTGGCTTTTGCCACCCAAGAAAATCATTTTCCTGTGCCACTGTCGAGCAGAGCCACAGAAGTGATCCCTGGAGTGAATTTCCTATCTCCCATCCAATCATCAAGATTTTTCTTGAAAAGTGCTAATGAGGAGCTTTGTTTGATATAGATAGGTAGTTTGTTCCAGAGTATGGGAAGTCACTGGGACAGGAATCTATCCCTCCAGCATGTTCTGTTTATTGTGGTGACGAGGTTTAGGTCCCTAGAGCGTGTAGCTCGTAGGGATTGGGATTTCTTTAAGTGGAGCATGACTAAAAGCTCTGGGTTTGACATAACTTTGTGTGTTAGGCAGAGATCGCCTCTGAGTAAGTGATATGCAACAGAGTAAAGCTGCAGTTTTTTGAGACAGTCTGCGTAGGGCATCTCTTTGAGGCCGGTAATCCTCTTTGTGAGATATTTCTGTGGCCTTTCCAGTTATTGTAGATGTCTTGTGAGGTACATACCAAAAGGGGCATTGTACTCTATAATGGATCTAATGAGTGACGAGTAGAGGGGAACAATGACCTCCTTTTTCCTGGATGAGAAACCTTTTGTGATGAGGTGTGCCACATAGAAGGATTTCCTGACTACTGTGGCGATGTGATTATCAAAGGAGAGACTACTGTCCACCTGTGTCCCAAGGTCTCTTATCACACTTTCGGTGTTAAGTAGACTACCACCTATGTAGTAGTTCATGGGTACTGAGGTTTTACCAAAAGGGATGACAATGCACTTTTTGGCATCGAGCTTGAGGCCATGGCTTTGACACCAGGCATCTGTCTCAGCGAGGCCCTTTTGTAGGATGTCCACATCTTTTGGAGTTTTGATTATGGCTTCTAGTTTGCAGTCATCTGCGAACTTCATTAGCCAAAGACCTTCTGTGTTGGCCTGTACTTCAGAGAAGTAGATACCAAACAGGAGAGGACCCAGGACGGAACCTTGTGGTACTCCACTTGTCACTGGTCTGAAGTTGGATTTGGAGTCTGCTACTTTCACAGGGGGGGTTCTGTCAGTGAGCCAGTTGGCAACCCATCTTGTGACATAGGGATTTATACCTAGTTTAGTGAGTTTATCTATAATTCCAGAGTGGGGGATGGTGTCGAAAGCCTTGGCGAGATCTAGATAGGCTGTGTGAACCACCTTACCCTCATCTACAGCTTTGGTGACTGCTTCAAAGAAGTCTATCAGGTTTAGGAGACATGATCTGCCTTTTACAAACCCGAACTGGGTGGGGTCCTGAGTTTGGAGATTTCCAATGTCATTGTTTATAAGTTCCATGATGATACGCTCCATAGCCCTGCAGACCAGGCTCGTTAGGCTAATAGGGCAGTAGTTTCCGGGGTCTGTGGTAGCTCCCCCTTTATGGAGTGGGATAACTGTTGCTGTGTGCCATTCAGTGGGCACATAGCCTGCAGTGAGGCTATGATTGAACATGGTACTTAGGTGGGGTGCCAGTTCGTTCTGTAGTTCATGTAGAACACAGCCTGGGATGTTGTCAGGTCCCATGGATGCTGTGTTCTTGGCTTTGGATAGTATGTTTTTTACCTGTGCAGCTGTGATTACAGGAACTTTGCATTCTTCTGGTATAGAGATGGGCCCTTTAGGGGATGACAGAGGGGTAAAGTTAGCACTGAACCTATCTGCCAGGATGTTGGCAATATCAGTTGGTTCTGTATATTTAGTGCCATTGTGCTGTAACTCAGAGCAGATCTGAGTGTTGCCAATGAGATTCTTGACATAGCTATAGAATGCTTTGTGGTTGTCTTTAGAGTCAGTGGAGATTTTATTTTCATAACTAGCTTTGGAGGATTTTATGAGGGATCTCAGCTTCTTACTGAGGCTGACCAGGGAGTTTCTCCAATCATGGGATTTTACTCTTTTTTGCAACAGTTTCTTTCTTCTGTTGTAGAGTTTATTTATGGCAGGGGACCACCAGATTGGCTTCCTTTTTTTGGAGGATAGCATCTTGGTTCTGTTAGGGATTGCACAATCCATGAACTCGTGTAAGTGCTTATAAAGTGCATTTGTGTAGGATTCAGCAGTCATACCTCTATTGTCCATCAGCATGGGTGTCGTGAAGTTTGCCACTTCTGTCTTAAGAAGCATGAAGTTGGCTTTGGAGAAATTATTTACTGTGGTTTCCCTAATGGGGGGTGGGGGAGGGATGTGGATGTCTAGGGTGATTAGCTTGTGGTCGGATCTGACCAATGAGGAATTGACATCTGGTGTGGAGCACTGGTTGCCCATGTTGGTAATAACCAAGTCTAGGATATTGCTGCCCCTGGTGGGGGTGTGGATAAGTATCCATGGCATTGGAATTTATGAATTACAGAAAACGTTGAGCACAAGAGTTGGTACATGAGTAGTTTCCCAATTAATGGTAGGGTAGTTGAAATCGCCCATTATTAGGGTGTTAAGTTGTACTCTAATATTTTCCAGTGTATTAAGAAATGAGGGGTTGGAATCCTGGGGCATAGTGGGGGATCTGTAGCAAGCTACAGTTTGGATTGCGGTCTTGCCCAGAGTTAGTTGCACTTGGATAAGTTTGGATGCATTATGCTGAGCAACTTGCCTGGAGATGTGGATATCCTTAATGAATATGGACACGCCTCCGCCTTTAGTGTTTCGGTCCAGGTTAGGTGGCCGAAAGGTGTGGTATGAATTATAGCCTGGTAATACAGGGGTACTCTCTGGAGCCTTGAACCAGGTCTCTGTCACTGCACAGATGTCGATGTTCTCCATTTTAAGGAGTGCCTCGAGAGAGTGCATTTTGAGGTTTAGACTTCTAGCATTGAGTAGCAATACCCTCAGATTCTTCTTGCCTGTACCTATTAGGGTGGTGAATTTGTCATTTGAACCTTGCCTAAAAAAGGTACTATAGGGGTGGCTAGAGCCTTAGCCAGTACCCGGAATCCCAGGGACGACATGTGCAGGCCATCTCTGGCAAAGCATCGTGGCTTGTCGATCATGTCACCCCAGGCAGACAGATACTGGATCCCCTTAGAATGACACCAGAAGCTTAGCCAATTGTTGAAATCAATACTTTTGTGCTTTTACTGTGGTATCATTCTGGGTGATGGCAGGATGCTACTCATGGCTAGGGTCATACCTGCCTGGGCTACAAGATCGGACAGCTCCTCCATTTCCCTTTTCATGTAGTCCAAGGAGGTACGTCTCAGGTCATTCACACCAACATGGACAATGACAGAGTCATATTTGTACTTGTTGTGGAGTGACCTGAGTGCATGCGTTATGTGGCGGATCCTGGCACCCGACAGGCAGCTGACAGTAACTTTCTTCTTGTTTAGCCTGGTGAGTGGAACATCAGTGTGCCTGACTATAGAGTCACCTATGACTAGAGTGTTGGGTACGTTGTTATGCCTTATAGGCTGTGGCTGAGTGGCACACTGAGTTTGTGGGCTATGTGTCATTGGGTTGTGTTGGGGGGTGGAGGTTGATTGTGTTTCTGCTTTGAAGGTCCCTGTTGCTTGGGCAGGTTTTTACTGAGAGCCTCCGTGAATGTAGGTGTGTGTTTTGTGTTTCTATGTGTGTGTTTTGGTGGTGTAGGTTTTGAGGGACTATGTGCTGAGTGTGGTGTGGTGCAAGTGTTTACCTTCTCCTCTTGACTGTCTAGTCCAGTCTTGGGTGAAGAGAGCTTTGCTTCCAGTTTGGCTATATAAGTACATCTCTCACAGGTTGTAGTGTTGGGTGGTAGGAGGAAAGGATTGTCTGTGTACATGAGGCAATTACTGCATTGCCCCAAGATGCCCAGATTCATCAGGTAGACAGGCGAAAACACCGGGAGATGACCCTTAGACATGCCTGAATAGGTGCTTATTTGTTAAGTACTAGAAACTGTTTTCCTCTAGACAGTGAGCAAAGTTGAGTGCTGTAGTAAATTGTAGCTTATTTAATGCTTACAATAAGTTCTGAACACGTGCTGAAACAAAAAACTGGCTAGTTCTAAGAAACAAAATTCATCTAGAAGGCTTCCCTCCAACACAGAAAGGCTTGGGGGCCTAGAAGTCTGCAAATAGTCCTGGACACAGCAAATCTATATCCAGGCTGGACTACCCACAGGAAAGGCAGGAAACAAGCTTAGAATTTTTTTTTTTTTTTTTTTTTTTTTAGTGGAAAGAGAGAAAGGAGTAGCAGAAAGCCACTAACCAACTATAAAAACACCATATGCAAATAATGTTAAAATATTAGGGTAAATGTTTTCTCATTCATCTGTTTTTATACTACATACTAGAAGTCAATAGATTTATTTTTTTTGTATCAAGTGGCATTAAATTATCATTTGGCAGCTGATTCCAAAAAAGTAGATTAATGCTGTGCAAAGCATATGGCCGTAAAATATTACTAGAAGATATTTTAAATTCCTCAGCATAAAACAGTGAACATTTTGGTTAATATTTAACAGCAGTAATAAATTAGCAACACCTTTCGTAGATTGTAATTCTATGTTAAAGACTCAGATCTACTTCTATATGAGCTGGAATATAAGTTTCATAGCTGATGGCTAGGGCTTATTGTAATGGAATTCAAGCACATAGGAAATATTTTACAAATATCTTGATGTTATGGATGATAAATAAAGGGCACACTTGTGCCTCACTTATGTTAATTACTTCTACTCAGGCAATTTGGAGCTTACTAGTCCATTAGTTATCATAAAGTGACTTTTATGATTTATTTTCATATAATCATGAGCACATGGTCCTATTAAGCTATCAGCTCTTTTTATTAATAAGGAAATGCTCCAACATTTAAAATGTAGCTTTCCTCAAGCCAAAAAAAACATGTCTTGCATGCATGCACTTTCTAGACCTGGAACTCCAAAAATATTAGTGACCTACTAAATAAAGTGCACCACTATATATATAATAATCATTCAAATACACTAACAAGCATACCTCAGGTAGCACATACTTAAAAAACTCAAAATAATAACACAGAAATGTTATTCTAACAGTAATAATGTCACATGTGTTCAGAAAGTAACATCGCTAACACATATACACAGCAGACTCTTCCAAAAGATAGTCTGAGTCAACTCCATCCACCCATCACTTATTTTGGACAACCTTTCTACCTGTGCCCTTGTGCTTCAAGAGGTTCACTGAAAACGTCACTAAAGTATACACACAGCAGGCTAATCCAAAAGACAATCCGAGTCAGCTCAATCAGCTCACTGTTTATTTTGGACAAACTTTCTACTAGCTCTGCCCTTGCAGTTTAAAAGTGTTCGACATCCAGTCCTTTCTGCATGTATTTTAGGTAGGACAGTGACTAGTCTGCAGACAAGAGCTTCAGTACCCTGGTTTGTAATCAGTAGCCATAGTCTCTAAATCCTCCTCTACCGATATCCTCCTGATCAGCGTTTACTGTCTGCTTCCTAGCAGACACTGATATTTACTTCTTACCGTACTTACTGTTCAACTATGTCTTTCTCTTAGATCTCCTCCATTTATTCCAGACTTACTACTCCTATTATTTGTCTCCTGCTGTCTCTCTTCAGTGACACTATATACCTTCAAGGAAATCACCCTTCATCTCCCTACTTTATTTTTAATGATCTTTTGCACCTTCCCTTCCTTAAGTTTATTTCTGTTTGCCCCAGACACTTGTTAAGCCACGTTTAGCTCTCAGCCAAAATCCCCATTGATTCTGTGCAGTCATCCTCCTCTTTAATTAAAACAAAAAGTGTGTTTTCATTTGTATTTTTCTAGACATGCCAATGTAAGTAAATAGATCTATATCTATTAGTTACATAACAGTGAAGTTTGCAATTGGAACATCTGTCTGAAGGCTGTATGTTTATACATATATATATATATATATATATATATATATATATATATATATATATATATATATACCTATATATACATATATATATATATATATATATATATATATATATATATATATGTCCACTTTTTAATTTCAAAATTCTACAATTTCGAAGCTCTAAATACCAAAGCTCAGAACATCGAAGTTGTGGAATCTTGAAACCTGTCAATCGAGATTGTCGTACATTGAGGAACAGGAACTTTTCTGTTTTCTTCACTGTAGTGTGATCTTGGAGTTGGTATATTTAAGTTGCAGGGGGTGTGGGAGGTGCAGGATGGCTTGACCCCCTGCAAAAATGTGATTTGTGATGTTTTATTGTTTTAGGTTTTTTGGAGTTTTTTCATTTCGAGATTCCACAACTTTATTGTTCTGAGCTTCGATATTTAGAGCTTCGAAATTGTGGAATTTCAAAATTGCAAAGTGGACCTATATATATATATATATATATATATATATATATATATATATATATATATATATGTGTATATATATATATATATATATATATATATATATATATATATACACACACACACACACACACACACACACACACACACACACACACACACACACATGTCAACATTTTGGCACCACAAAGCAAAGAAATTTGCCCACTATTATTGCTCCCTTCTCTTAAACCACAGCAGCTGCATTGATAGTCTCTCCTTCCAACTGGGCTCCATTAATTATTTTAGTCCAGTCACTGTCTAGGGGAGGGGGAATCCTGCTTCATTTGCCCTCATTTACACTCAGGCTTACTTGCTCCCCTGCCCTACCCCAAGTTCCACCCATCCCTTCCTGCACTACATTTATCCTGTACACTA
Source organism: Protopterus annectens (assembly GCF_019279795.1). Lineage (NCBI taxonomy): Eukaryota > Metazoa > Chordata > Ceratodontiformes > Protopteridae > Protopterus > Protopterus annectens. Next base: position 429,811,106 of record NC_056737.1, read on the forward strand.
CTCTGCATTAACCAGTTTCATCACCTCATTCCTCTTCCAAAACTCAGTACACCAACTCTACACTAAGACTCATCTCACCAGTCCCAAATCATCTTACACTTCTACATTTTCTCCCCTCCAGCTTTCCATACTGCCTTTTCAACTACCCTATCACTTTCTACTATTTTATGTTCCTTTTACCTTCCTACTTAATTTGTCACTCTAGACAACAGGTCTACATACATCCCTTTCTGTTACTAATCTACATACAAACACTAACTTTAACCCTCCTTTCTTACTACTCACTTATAATATTCCTTTCAGAAATGCTGTACCCTCACATAATCATATTTCTTTCTCTCTACATCCTACCAACAACCCCTACACAACAGCTTTCTCAGTAGACACCATACTGCTGCCTCACTCCCAAGTAACACTCAATACAACTTAATAATAGTACCTTCTCTTTACAACACATCAAGAATCAAACTTTTTAAAAGTAGGTGCCTTTACTGTAACTCCTCCCAGAACAATATCAACATTAAACTCAAGATGAAATACAAGCAACTCTACTCTATCCCTTCCTTTTACAGTATCTGAAAGCTTGTGATGATATCCACCCTAGTCAAGGCCCAAAACAACTATTCTAATCATACAAATTCCACTAAACTCCAAAACAACCATCACTGAAACAACTATCTAGCTTTCATCTCTATTCAAGCAACCTCAGAAGTATTTGTAAGAAACTAACAGACCTACATGCCTGGATAGTTTATTACAAACCAGACATACTAGTCATCACTGATCTTATCATGATCTTACTAATGAAAAGCATCACAGAAATCTTACATATACTCTGAGATTCATTAAAAATGAAAAAGTACAGCATAGTAAAGGATGCAGGACCTGACAACATAGCAAATGCTGCAGGACCTAACGGCACAGCAAAAGCAACATAACCTGACAACATAGCAAACACTGCAGGATCTGACAGCACAGCAAAAACTGCAGGACCTGACAACATAGCAAACACTGCAGGACCTGGCAATACAACAAAAAAAATATATAGCTTCTGCTATTTTTCCCAGATCCACCAAGCATATAATGGCACAAGAAAAGCTGCAGGACCTGACAACATAGCAAAAACTGCAGGACCTGACAGCACAGAAAAACCTGCAAGATGCACAAATTATTACTGATGTCACAGTGAAAGCCTCTGGCACATGTTCTTGCTAACTGGTATACATTGTGAGGTGGTTTAGCCAAGTGTCATAGAGGCAGCATATGCACCCCAGTCAACTCTTCCTGTATTTGAACTCTTAGACCCTACTTTCAATTTTTAATTTTTCACTGTGTTTGTAATAGCAAACATGAGACCAAGTAGACTATCACAGTGTCTGTATCCAACGAACTAGTGCAGTAATGGCAAACCTATGACACGCGTGTCAAAGGTGACACACCACAATGTTTTGGGTGACACACCAGTGAAACTGAATGAACAAAAATACAAGAAATATGTGACCCTGCACTTATTTATTAAAACTCAGCAACAAAAAATCATTAATCAATGTTAATCAAATCAAATGCAATGTGTTCCACATTTTTTTCAGTTCAATTCAAAATTGCTATTAAAAGTTGAGTAATTTTTGGGTGCACTATTTTAAGTTCAGTTATAAGTGCGCATGTCATTTTCTCTATTATAAGTCACTGATTTTTCTTTTGCGTGTATAATACATAGCAGCACACGTGACTGGACTGTATTGTTTTAAATAAATGAATATGTAAAGAATTGTTTCTCTTTTGTTGGGGGGTGTGACAAGATAGGCATTTTCCAAATTTTTGACATGCTGAGCCCAAAAAGTTTGCCATCACAGAACTAGTAGATCATAAATTGCCTCCCCTCCCTAGGTATCGAGAACACTCTTCAAGATATTAATTATATTAATGTCTTATGCTCAAAGGAAATTAATTCCAAAACCTTGGACTTATGTTAAAATAATTTTGTTAAGGTTAGTATTCCATTGCTGAGTTTCAACCAAACATTTGAGGACTTCAATTATGTCTTCACAAAATAACATTTATGCAATTGCGAACAATTTTAATTTACTTAATCTTTCAGATTATGCCACATCATAAAAAAACAGCATCTCTGTTTAGTATTATAGTTATGAATTCATGCCAACCTTCTTACATACTGAGGCCCACACAAACACAAAATGTTGCCCTATATTCCATAATAGATTGCACCACTGTTTTAAAAAGATCAACAGAACTTCAATACGTCTACAAGATATTTTTTCCTAAATATATTCTTAATAGCCAATCAACTCATCATTATTATAATATTGGCATTATAATTAAAATTCAAGGATCTATCCACAGTAATGACCAAGTCTTTCCCACAGCCAGATGTAGATAGAATTTTATTATTAATAGAATAAAGATGTTGACTGTTATCACATCAAAGGTTTTGATACTGAAATTTACTTCCATTAGACATAGCCCACTCTTGTAAGGAGTCAAGATAATGCTGCAATTTCATCTCATGTTAGTGTTTCTATTTGTCTGAGTCATACTTTAGAGATGTGTGTATGAGTGTGTGTGTGTGTGTGTGTGTGTGTGTGTGTGTGTGTGTGTGTGTGTGTGTGTGTGTGTGTGTGTGTGTGTGTGTGTGTGTCCAGGGGAATACTCTCTCCCAACTTCCTGGTTTTAATTATTAACATACCATGCTGAAGTACAGAGTAACTTGCCCTCCCTTGCTCCAGATCCTGTTGCTATCACTAAAAATGTTTATGCTTAGGACAGAACTGTTTCAGTGCTGTAGTAAGTAGTTCAATTACACCATACTTTACCATGATGGAGTCAAGCGTTGCATGAATAAGCTACATATTCAGCTCATTTCATGTAGATGTTCATTCCAGTCAATGTGGCGTATGTATCAAAATAAATTCCATGTTATGTATGTATATATGTATGTGGAGACCTACCACAGCTGCATATCACAGAACTGGGTGGGTAACAGAAGCACCCGGGATTGTGATATCTGACATTGGCACCACTGTGTCGCTATGCTGTATGATGCTACATTATATTTATATACACAATGTCATGCTGTAACATTCAATAGTCAGCAATATTTATGATCTGAAAACTCCCAGCCTGCTGGGGAGTATATAATGCAGTAAGGCATAAGTCACTTTCTCTTTACTATGTCAAAAACTTATTTTGTGAATCTCGCCATAACATTTTATAAGCCAGCAAAGTTAATTTATTTACAAGATTTCTGCAGTTCCTATATATCCATAATATATGGTGTTTATAACTGGTACAGTTTTGAATCCAAGAAATATCAGTATTTTAAAATACTTTGAAAAGTTTAATCCTTCATTATGCGAAAAAGTAGGTTCAAACATCCATGACGTAATTCATTCGATTTAATAACCTAAAACCCATACGATGTCAGTGCATTTTTACTTCATACTTCTTCAGGCATATTCATCTTATAAAGCATGAAGTGAAAACATGTCTGCGTTCGATGGGTTTTATGGTTGTTTACTAAATCAAATTAATTACACTTTGGACCTTTGAGCCTTCTTTTTCTCACTTGGTTTGAACAAACTCTGCCTTACAACTACAAAAAAAATCTATTTTTTCACTCTGTTTTCTGAGTTATTTTAACATCTCAGAATCACTCTGACTGCTTCTTATAGAATCTTAACATGTTTTCTGCAAAATGTCTGTCAATGGGACTTGGCATATCAACGTGATCTTATTTTTCCTCAAGCCTTTCTCTTTCCCATAATCCATTTGAATTCTGCTTTATATGAGTCATGCTAGACATAAGGAAGTAGTGGTGTATTCCCATTCTATTAATATATAATGGGATTAGTGTCTTGTCACTGTCATCTTATATACTGTCTGTAAAAGGGCTGCTTCTTTAATTTCTTAAATGGCCCTCATTTGTGTGTGTGTCTCAGGGCTTGTTTTATAGTATACTGAGGAATTATACAGCTGCAACCAAAACAGTTGCTAAATTGCAGGCCTTTCTTCAACGTATCTTTTTTAGTCCAAGATGAATTCTACAGCCCCCCTACCCCCTACACTTTGGTAAATGTGCTAATACTTTACAAGAATTACAAGAAAAATATTTTCTGGCTTTTCTCTAAATTTCACAGACATCTTTGATACTACATTCAAGTAATCTTAAAATGTAAAGTAGTATAAACAACAAACATTTAAGATTTAAAGCTTAGCATTTCAATACTGTGATGTTGCTTATGTAAATTTGTCAAAAGAGGTGACAAATGTCTTTGAACCATTGACTGATGTTATTGCTCTGTTTTGATATGAAAAGTATGGCTACATTGGAAGCCGCTGTAAATCAGTGTAAGTTCTCATCCTCACTGCAATAAAGACAATAGAAATTAGTTTCACACCTCTCTATCTTGTTTACAACATGAGCTCCTCTACAAATGTCTCTATGTCTGTGGTATGTCATGCAGGTGTAGACAAATTCCTCTGCAACTTATGTGAGAAGTTATGCTTAAAAAAGTGGGCAGTCTTCCCCTTCCCCTTCCTTTGATACCAAAGTGAGGAAATGAAAGTTTTATAAAGTACAAGCAGGGTTCATGTACCTAGACAGTACTGGAATTATATTGTAGGGAGAAAGGCAACTTAAGAATTGAGTTAAACTGTAGCAGAAGGTGGAGTTTTCCTTTAATCTGGATCTTCTTACTGGGCATTTATTAATCATTCATAATAGTCATAAGACAAAAAGATTCTGCTTACATAAAAAAACACTCAAATATAAAAAAATGCTTTAACCACCGACTGAGATATAAGAACCCGAAAGCTCTTGCATCTTAAAAAAAGTGAGCCATAACAGCACAATAAATTCCATCATACTGTATACACTCTAATGATGTTATATCTGACAAAACTAAAAGTGCAACACATGGCAACAGTTCAATAAATTCCATCATACTGTATACACTCTAATGATGTTATATCTGACAAAACTAAAAGTGCAACACATGGCAACAGTTCAATAAATTCCATCATACTGTATAAAATCTAATGATGTTATATCTGACAAAACTAAAAGTGCAACACATGGCAACAGTTCAACTTTCTTAAAGTGCTTGAATAACTAAATGCTGTGTGATCAATAAAAATGCCAACATTTATTGATATTTGATACCATTCTCCACTCAGGAATCATAGAAAAACTTACTAAACTAGGCATCAACCACTATATCAATAGGTGGGTTGCAAACTGGCTCACAGATAGAACCCACGGTGTGAAAGTAGCTGACTCCAAGTCAGACTGCCAACCAGTCACGAGTGGAGTCCCACAGAGTTCGGTCCTGGGTCCTCTCCTGTTTGGTATCTACTTCTCTGAAGTCCAGGCCAACACGAAGGGACTCTGGCTGACAAAGTTCGCAAATGATTGCAAGTTGGGAATTATTATTAACTCCCCAAGTGATGCTGACATCCTGCAGAAAGGCCTCAATGAGACCAACGACTGGTGTCAGAACCATGGCTTTAAGCTCAATGCCAAAAATGTGTCTTCATCCCCTTTGGGAAAAACCCGGTTCCCTTGAATTACCACATTGATGGTAGCCCACTGAACACAGAAGGCATTATAAGAGATCTGGGACAGCAACCTCTCTTTTGACCCCCAGGTTGCCACTGTGGTCAGAAAGTCCTTCTATGTAGCACATCTCATTACTAAGGGTTTTGCATCCAGGAAGAAAGAGGTCATTGTCTCCCTCTACTCTTCCCTCATTAGGCCAATCATCGAGTACAATGCCCCATTTGGCATGTACCTCACTAGACACCTGCAACAACTGGAGAGGCTGCAAAACTACCTCACAAAGAGGATCCTAGGCCTTAAACACTTGTCCTATATGGATAGACTCAAAAAAACTCCAACTATTCTGTCTCATATCACCTACTTAGAGGCGATCTCTGCTTGACTTACAAAGCCATGTCTGACCCAGCTCTGTTAGAAATGCTACATCTAAAGAAATCCCAATTGCTCCGCACCACACACTCCAGAGACCTTAACCTCATTACCACAATCAACAGAACATGCTGGAAGGACAGGTTCATAACCCAGAGACTGCCCATGCTATGAGACAGACTTCCCATACATGTCAAGCAGAGCACCTCACTGGCCCTCTTCAAGAGAGATCTTGATGAGTGGATGGGAAATAGAAAATTCACGCCAGGGATCACTCCAGTGGCTCTACTCAACAGAGGCACTAGGAACTAAGGTTGGGTAGCACGATGCCAGAGTAATCCTATGGGCTAGGCTTGTAAAGGCTCCAGGGCCATTAGCCCAGTACACACCTATGAACCTATATATATATATATATATATATATATATATATATATATATATAAATATATATATATATATATATATATATATATATATACACACACACACAAAATGTGTGTGTGTATAAACATAAGTACAAAAATGAATAAGTAACTAAAGAATCCAATAAGTAATTTGAGTACAAACAGAAGAATATAGAGTCAATACAATAAAGTTCAAATATATGTTAAAACTGAAGCAGAAGAAATTAGTTTAAAATAACAACTGTCAGAATGGGATAGGTTATAAGACATGTAAAGTATTCAGTTCAAGCACACAACTAAAAGCCATATCCTCTCCAGTAAATCTCAACAGAAATAAGTGAAAACTGAAACAAAATAATAAATTAGCTGCAGTTTATTTATAAACCAAAGTATTTGATGACCATAGTAAAATAAATCATTCCTTTTGTCAAAGACAGCAGTGCTTGTTGGAAATCCAGGCATGCAAAGTGCACACAACAAATGGAACACAGCATGCAATGCTCGTGCCTTTTGATTTTTTGCCTCACTCCTTTTCTTTGCTGTCCAAGATACTGACTAATACACAGTGCAGGAAAAGGACACCAAATATCAAGCAATAAAACCCAAGGGCAGGACAGGGAAAGCTTCGCAAATGAAAAGCAATGTCCGCAGTCACCCTCGGTCCAGTATATGCAAGTAGTAATTCAAGTAAAAAAAAATTTCTCTAACAAAAAGAATGGCCAGCAATCAGGCAAATATCCAAACAATTCAACAGAAACATAACTATGTAGTTAGACAATCTTCACATTACTTGAAATAGCAGTAAAAGATATTGAAGCATTCAAATGGGAAAAGTCATAGCTTGTCCTTATAAAAATCGAAGAAACAAGCCAACACTAAGAAAGCATCACATTGGTCTAAGCATAGATGGATAAAATTATACAACATAAATGTGGTAATTTTGAAAAAAGGCATTCCTAAAAGATAGCTCTAGATAGCTCTCTCACTGTGTCTCCATAATTCCATTCCACACAGCAGATGAAGCACTGGATGACATCAGAAGGAGCATTTGTTTGATTAATCAAACTTACTTTAAACAACAATGTAAAGCCTACAAGATGAAAATCAGTTTATGCGATAATAAAATGATAAATAAAAAGTAGGGGAAACAACTGAGCTGATAAAAATAAAACACAAAAATGCAGTTGATCAGGCCAGGCAGCCAGCCACTGCCGTCCTGCCATAGAAAAAACACAGACTTGTGTGTTTTGTGCCAAACACCATAGCCTGATACAGTGCATTACTACCTAGATGTGAAAAAGTGTGTTGGCTTTACTGCACTATACTGTAGGCACACAAAATAAAAAGGGCCTTGTTGCCATGGATATGAATATTTCCACTATCTCCATTAGCATTTTGGTGGATATGGGCATCCTGAGGAAATGTAGAAATGGACTCATGTTTACTAACAACCAGTTAATTCTCAAACAAATTGATATGGTAAATGAGAGGTGCATTTACACACATAAAAGCACTCCTTATATTAATCATGTTGAGAGTAGTACACATGCTGTACCCACCCACACACACGCACACACACACACACACACACACACACACACACACACACACACACACACACAGACACACACACACACACACTGTTCAAAGCAGACACATAGACCACATATGTTGAAACACTTAAATGTAGCCTTCCTAAACCACAAAGACCAGCTCGATAAAGTACGCATAACAAATTCCCTCAGCACCACTGAATGCACTCCTTCAAAACAACGCCCACATTAACACATACAGGCACATCATATGGAGCTTCTACTTCTAAGCCCATAAGGCAAACCACCACACAATCAAACATTCTGGTCACTGGAGACTCCATTATGAGACACGCTGATGACTCTCTCACCAGGTTTGAGTAAAGAGAAATTCATGGTCAGTTGCTTATCAGGGGTCAGGATCCACCACATTATGCATACACTAAGGTCATTGGACCACAAGTACCAGTATGACTCACTTATAGTCCATGGGGTATAAATGACCTGAGATGTCACCTCACAGCAAGAGGTTCTCCAGTTCGATTCTCGGCTGGGGTGCCTTCTGTGTGGAGTTTGCATGTCCTCCCTGCATTTGTGTGTGTTTCCTCTGGGTGCTCCAATTTTTTCCCACGTTACAAAGGCATGCATCTGGAGCGTTTCTCCCCAGGCCTCGCTGAAAATTGGCTTCATTCCAAGTTGAACTTTCTCGGTTAACAAATGTTAAATAAATAAATAAATGTACCACCCTAGACTATATGAAGAGTGACATCATGGAGTTTTTGGAATATGTATCCCAGGCTGCTATAGCCTAGCATTGAGCAGCATTGTATCTTCTCCAAGGATAAAGCCACAAAATGAACACAAGATTACTAACTTTAATAATTGGCTTAGCTTCTGGTGTCATTCTAAAGGGGTGCAATATTTGTCAGTATGGAAGGAGATAGTCAACAGACCATGCTGATTTGCCAGGGATGGTCGGCTGCTCTCCCCATGGGCTTTAATATATTAGCTAAAATAGCCTCCCTCTTAGTGCCTTTTTTAGGCAATGCCAAACTGAAAGTACTTCTTACATAACAAATCAAAGCCAAGAAAATCTAAAGGTATTATTGCTTAATGCTATGAGTCTAAACAAGAAACTCCACTACCTACAAGCTGTTATCACCCTAGAGAATTATGACATCTGCGTAGTTACTAAAACAGGACATTGGCAGTGCATGGCTATAATGCCTTAGACACATTTAGACCAGCTATTACACAGACAGTGATTAAAGGTGGAGGTGTCTCCATTTACATCAAAAATAAATATACCTCAAGGCTGGTCAAACAGTTTGATGCACTTGAGCTTCTCTATGTTCAAATTACTACCACTTCCTTGCAAGCTATAGGTCCCCCTCTATACCCCAAGGAGCACATGACACGTACTTAAGCTTACTGGAAATACTCACCATCCAACCCAATAGCATATTCATGAGTAGCTTTAATTACCCCACTATTTACTGGGAATCATATATGACACCAAATGTGCATGCACAGAGATTCCTGCATTTTATAAATACAAACTCCCTGGACCAGAGTGTCAATATGCTGACCAGGGGCGTAAACATATGGTCCTCACTAATATGGGAGAGTGCAGAACACCCACAAGTGTAAAGTCCACTCTGGTAAGGTCAGACCACAAAACATTCTCCTCTGAAGTAAAAGTAAAACCTGGAATACCAGCTAAGCCTGGAATGTTTAGAAACTACTCTAATACTAACTTCCTATCTGGCAAAATGTCGAGCCCCCATAAACCCTGAGAACATTTCTGCCTACACTGAACAGTTCACAGAAACCCTATACAGATATGTTATTAGCTGAAAAGAGGCAGCTGTACCTACCTTGAATAAGTTCAGAACTCACTCAAAAAATAAGTCATCCTGGTGGAATCATATCATCAGTAGACTGTATAACAGAAGGCAGAAAATCATGGCAAAAATTATGAGTTGTAGCACCAAGTAGTAAAGTAAAACAGAATCAAGCAGGATAAAAGCACCTCCAAACTAAACAAACAACTCAGAGGACAAATAAAGTCTACTAAAGCCAACTTTGAGGTAAATTTGGCCTTTCAGGCCAAGGACAACCACAAAGCATCCTTTAGCTATGTTTGCAACCTCAAAGGCAATACACAGTTATGTGCAGAGCTCATTGCTAATGGAGCCACCTATACTGAGCCAGAAGATATAGCAAACCTACTGGCAGACAAATTCAGCTCTAACTTTACCCCTCTCTCCCCTCAACCTCCCGTCAGGAAATACCATCAAATATAACTTCCCCTACTATCACTAGGGAACAGGTCCTCAAAACTCTCTCTAATTCCAAGAACACTGCATTGATGGGCTCAGGCAATATCCCAGGATGCTTTCTAAATAGCATGAAACAGGCCCCCCTGAAATTGTTTTTTAACTGTACCCTTCAAACAGGCTTCATGCCTCACAAATGGAGAACAGCAACCTCTGCACAATGGTGGGCCATCTGCAGACCCTGGGAACTACAGACCTATATTCTCACTAGTCTCATATGCAAAGACATGAAAAGAATTATCATGAAAAGGATCAATAATGGCATAGAAAACCTCCAGATACTGGACCCAACCCAGTCTGGTTTCATCGAGGGCAGGTCATGCTACTCAACCTGGTGTACTTCTTTGAAAAGGTAACCAAAGCAATAGGGCAAAATGGTTCAGACTGTCTTCCTTGACCTTGTCAGGGCATTATATTAATATAATATAATATAATATAATATAGGTCTATATTAAATCGGCGTAATGGCATTACAGCGAATTCCGTTTCACTGACACATATAGCCCAAAGTCTGAAAATAGCAAAGGCTCAGGCCAAGCAATTTTTTTTCCCTGGGATAGCATAGCATTGCCCTTTACCCCACTGTAGTGCAATCTCAGAGTTGGTATATTTAGTTGGGGGGTTGGCAAAGCCCCCCAATTAGTTATGTTTTAAATTGTGTGTGTGTGTGTGTGTGTGTGTGTGTGTGTGTGTGTGTGTGTGTGTGTGTGTGTGTGTGTGTGTGTGTGTGTGTGTGTGTGTGTGTGTTTGGTGCTAGCGATTTCTTTCCCAGGGAAAGAAATAGCTGCTTTGACAGTTCTTGGTTTAGTGCTTTCGGCCTTTATGTGTCGCTGAAGAGGTGGTCGATGTAACGCCTCTTTGCAATTTTAATATAGACCCCAAACAATACCACACTCAGGCATACTTTATAAACTCAATGGGAGGTATAAACTGTTATGTCATCTAGTGGATAGCCATCTGGCTTACAGACAGGACCCAGGAATGTAAAATCAGGGTGCTCACCTCTACAAAGAGGCCAGTCACAACTGGAGTCCCTCATGGATTAGTCCTGGGAATACTCGTTTTTGGCATTTACTTCTCTGAAGTCAAAAACAATGTCAATGGCCTCTGGCTAGCCAAATTTGCAGATGATTACAAATTAGGAGCCATCAAAGAATCACCCACTGACACTAATATTCTCCAGGAAGGACTTACACATTTAAAAAACTGGTGTCAGAGCCACAAACTGAAACTAAATGCCAAGAAATGCATAACAGTATCCATTGGGAAGTCCTCCACCCCTGGTAACTATCATATTGACAACACACCCCCTAAAAGACAGCCCAGTAGTCAGTGACTTGGAGATAACTATAAACAGTAATGTAAATTTTGCCCATCACATGTCTACAGTACTGAGGAAATCATTTCATTTTGTGTAATTTATAAACAAAGCTATGGCATCTAGGTCCAAGGAGGCCATTGTTCCACTATATTCAGCATTCATCATACCTGTCATTGAGTATAATTCACCCTTTGGTATGTACCTAACCAGGCACTTACAACAACTGAAATGTCCACAAAGGTTCCTCACTAAAAGAATAAAGGGGGCAATTAACATGTTGTATGCAGACCACCTCAAAGCCCTATCCCTGTATTCTGTTTCATACAAACTGTTGAGGGGAGGTCTATGCCTAGCATACAAGGCATACAAGGTATTGTCAGACCCCACCCTGATGGACCGCCTGCATATCTGAAAAACAAGCAGCACTATAATTTCCCATTCTAAAGACATAAACCTTGCCTGTGATATAAATAGGATCTGCTGGAAAGACAGATATGTATTCCAGAGACTACCACTTCAGAACTTCTCTGGAACAGGCTGTCCATCTATGTGAAGCAAAGTTCATCCCTAACCCAATTTAAGTGTAGCTTGGATAATTGGATGGGGAACAGGAAATCTCTGGTTTGGTACCTATGTCTCGAATGGACACAGGCACCTGTAAATTATTTATCTCCCAAGCCCTAATTACACTTATCAAGAGTACCAGTACCAGACATTGTCAAAGATTTGGGATGCATGGCTAAGTTTTAAAAGGTCTTGGTGGTTGTTAGCCTAGTACCTATGAATCTATGAATTATGAAAACCCTGTGTAGCACAGTGTTGGCTCATCTCTGAGAGTGATATTCAGAAGAACTAACACTGAGTTGCAATGATGATACATTACAATGACTCAATGTAGAGGGCTGTCCTTAAGTGAAATGGTGCCCTAGTCAATAGTCTCCATGGTGCTTCCCACTGCCTACTGTTTCACCCCCCCCCATGCCCACATCCTAAACTGAACCCCCTGTCCCCAATCCTGGGATCCCCAAACCAGACACATTACCATGTATTCCTTTTCTCCCATTTTGCCTTTTTTGAGAAGATATGGCTTTTTTATAAGCTGTAAAGTCAGAGCCGGATCGAGCAATAAGAATCTATGCAGTTACCCAGGGTCTGCTGGCTGGAGAGTTAACTGGCTGGGGAGTATCCACAATGTCACAACTCACAAGTAGCCACAATATGTGTATGTCAACATGCACACTTAACTTTCCCCTTCCCTTCCTGTCTGCGTGCATCATGACACACACAAGCACATGCACGCATAAGTTTCCCTACCCTAATTCAGCTGCTGCTCTCACTTTTCATTATTGGTTCATACCTTTTCTTTCATTGCTTAATCAAAAAATGTTCAAAACTATAAATTTAAGGCACACTCTAACAACTGGTGCTTTATTATACAAGGAATATAATTTAATACAATCAGGAAAGAGAATCAAAGAAGATATGCATATATGCATAGTCCTAAAAATGTGTGTAAGGGGCCTATGTTTTGAAAACAGCCTAAAGGTAAACTTAATCCAACACTGGCTAGATGCATTTTCCTTGAATGTGGGTTTCAATGCCTTTTCAAAGGCAGAGAAGTTTACTCTTCGTGCTAAGAATGTTCTCATTGTGAGACTGTATTGTTTTCTTTAGCAAATGGCTATCTGTGTTTGTGCTATAAAATGTGAAATAAAAGTTTAAAATTAATTCTGAGTATCTGTAATCATTGTAAAAGTGAAGAAAATAGGATATACACTGACAGGTTTGAACAGTGTTTATGGTAACTGGGGAGAAATAGCTAAGTAACAGGATACTGGAATGGCTACCGGGGGGGTGGCTGCTGTGGAGGTGGGCCTGATCCATTACCCTGCCTAGGGGCCCATTTGACCATAATCCATCTTTGTGTAAAATGCATTTTAAAGTTATTTTACAACCCTTTTATTCAATGATGACTTGAACAATAATTATGATTAAGGAAAGGCATCCAGTGTTGTTCAACTTTACTTTTCCTTGCACCATTAAAACATACCTTGCCTTGCCAAGACTGCACAGTAATAGCTATGTAAGAAATCACTCAATTAAGCTGAAGGTTTGAATCCACAGAGCATTTTCCAACCTTTTGATCCATAAGTGGCCTAAACAAAAATCATGAGCAAAAAAGAATTTCAATTTTATTTTTTTCCAAGGAAGGCATAAGTTGCTCCCAACTTGAGTCCCAAGGCTTAATGTATAAACTGATAAAGTAGTAGTTCACAATAAACTAACAAGACAAATGGCTAAGATGATACATAAATCTACCCCACCCCCCAAAAAATGAAACAGTTCAAATGCTCAAAGTTATGTATTTAAAGTGATTGCTGTCATACATATACATAGCAAGCCTCCTCACTCATCACCCCTTTTCACCAAAGGCAGCTACTTATATATGTACCTGAGCTGTGATCATGAGGAAAAATAAAAAAAAAATAATAATGATCACAGTAATGTATTCAAACTGGTTGCTCCAAGGCAGTACACTACCCTTAAACAGGCTATATAGTAATCATCTTTGCACACATCAGAGCCATGTGAGAAAAGTAAAGAAACAATGTCCACATTGTCCCCAGTCCCATCACAAGCTGTGATGACCTACTGTGCACACCCATGAGGTTCATTTGTGAGGAAAATTAAAATAGCAATGACCACACCATTCCTGACCCCACCACCACTACCATCACACACAAGCTACAGCAATCTTCTGTCAACATCTGAGCAGCAATAGTTTTAGATTTGGTGTAATTGATGGCAGAGACCACTACAAAGTCCATGTCAAAATCCATTTACAAAACCTGTGATATAGATTCCCACCAGACTCCTAGAAGATCTAAATATCTGAATGTTCTGTGTCTTATTTTTGAAAGATAAATTACTTGTTAACGTCATTCTTTACTGCTAGCCAGAAGAGTTACGTATGTGCCCAACATTATTGTATGCATGCACAAATAAAAATCTGTAATATTTTGTAAACACACACTCTACACATTCACCTTCAGGGAAACTGAAAGAATGCCATTTCACCTATTACACGTCTTTGCGGTTCAGAAGAAAAACAGAGCATATAGCTAAACGTGCACACAAAGACAGGGAAGGCATGCAGACTCCACATAGAAAAGTCAAGAACCCAACAAGTACACAGCTTCGGGAAATGGCAGTGCTACTCATTATGCCACTGCTGTAGTCAGCAGATGATGTCAGGCATATCCTCTTAAAGCCAAAGCACCAAAAATAGCCACTTATCATAGGTCTATGTTTGTGATAGTAAATGAAAGAAATTACGGCCAAATTGTTACTTTTAAATGCACTGTAACCATGCTCCCTCACACACAAACATAATGACAATTGTAATGATGTTTATTAAAATGTGAAAGAAATTATTTCCATTCTGCTAGTCTTATACTGACACACACACACACACACGCACACACGCACACACACACACACACACACACACACACACACACACACACACACACGCACACACACACACACAGAAACACACACACATGCGCGTGCGCACACACAGGTATAAGCCATAGTGATACTAGTTTTACACTCCTTTCATCTAATAGCAGTACTTTGTGAAACACTATTACTGCCGCACCAGATCAGTGACTGTTGCTTGGGAGTTATCAGAAGTAATGCATACCTGTTACTGCCCATGATTTCACAGAATATCCCTGATTTTGCCTCAGATATTTGCCCTGTGTATTGTAAAAATGTTGGTTTGCTGCAAATCCATTCAGGATTACAGACAGTCAATAGACATTACAGTTTCATGCATCTTATTGTTGTTCAAAAATCATGATGATGCAAAACATGTTATTCTGCTAACTTTTTAAGTGGGTTAGAGTAATATTTAATTACTATTCCAATTATTCTTCCACTATTTTTGGTTCTGCTCAGAATTCTTGAGCAAGGAAATTGAGAGTCATAGTAGCTGGTCTCCTGCCAGATTTATAATACTCCCTAAAAGAGAAAAGCATCCCTTTCGATGGGGAGCATCTGCTCTTAAAATCTCAGATAAGCACTGAGATTGTTCACTCTGGGCTACTGCATCCTAACACTTACCTCCTTTATATTCATTCACTTATTACTAGCTTTGTCCTTAACAGGGTCATAACACAACCCTGTTTAGACAGACTGGATAACGAAGGATCTTTTTTCTCATCATTTTCCCCAAACAGTAGCAGGTTTTGCAGAGCCCCCTTATAGTAAAGGACAAGTGTGGGGTTTCACTTGTGCCTAAAGAAGGCTATGATGTTAGTTTTAGTAAACAGAATACCCACCAGCAGGATTTAACTAAGTCCAAGGCACTATGCCAGCTGTAAAACATTTAATGAAACTATGAAAGATGACCAAACACTATTAATGCAACCAGAGTTATCTTTGAATTTTAAAGGAAGTGCTGTCAATCCCTAGGATTCTTCATACTAAGATTTATTATTATCCACCTGGTTAATTAAGAACACAGGATTACTGTAGTAACTTTGGTTGGTTTGACAAATGTAAACAATAGCAAAATAAGATAGCTTGCTGTGGTTAGCTGCCCCTCAGGACAATGGGGGGTCCCCCAGTGACTGAAAGGTTTGATGGTGCTTAAAACCAGCTATGAATGAATTTCTTAATTAATTCTATAAGTATGGCATGAAACCAGCAGTGTTTTCTTCTTGATACCAAGTTCTATAAAAACATCAATGTTTTTAGTGATTTTGCAGTTTCTGATAACTTGATGGACAGCATAGGATTATAGGATCACATGATCATAGGAGGTTACTAGGCAAATGGCCCTGGGGCCCTTACAAGCCTAGCCAAGAGCTTATCCCAAAAAGAAACCTCAGTCAGCACCTGTCACCCCTGTTAATGAAGGACACAGGTGAACCCCCTGGGACAAATTTGTGGTTTCCCATCCACTCATCAAGGTTGTGCTTGAAGTAGTTCAGAGAGGTACTCTGTTTGACGTGTATAGGAAGTCTATTCCAGAGATGGGGCAGCCTCTGGGAGACAAACCTGTCTCTCCAGCAGGTTTTGTTAATGTCACATATTAGATTCAGGCCTGTTGAGCGGGTAATGTGTGAGGAGTTAGACTTACAGATATAGAGCATCTCTAGCAGGCAGGCAGGCCCCAAGACTGACTTGTGGGTGAGACAAAGATCATCTCTGAGCAGTCTGTATGATACAGAGTGGAGTGATAGTGATTTGAGCCTGTCCACATAGGACAGGTATTGGAGGCAATGGATTCACTTTGTGAGGTATTTCTGTGACCTTTCCAGTTGATGCAGATGTTTGGAAAGGTACATACCAAGCAGGGCATTATACTCAATTTTTGGTCTAGTGAGAGAGGAGTATAGGGAGGTAATAACCTCCTTTTTCTGGATGCAATCCCTTTATTTATGGGATGAACCAAGTAAAAGGCTTTTTTGACCACTGCTGCTACATGATGGTTGAATGTGAGGTTGTTATCAACTTCAGCACCCAGGCCTCTCACCACAGGTTGTGTGCTTAGGGGGTTGCCATTGATGTGGTAATCAGTAGGGGCCATGTTTTTGCCAAATGGTATGATGATACTTTTTTTGGCATTTAGCTTGAGTTCATGAGTTTGGCAACAGTCGTTAGTTGCAGTTCCAATATTCTGGAGTATTCATCTTTTGTTGTCCTACTTCCTGAAACCATAAACGTCTTTTTGAGCCCAATGGATCTCTCAGTATTTTGGTGTATTAAGCAAACACCATTTGTCATTTGTAGTCGTTTTTGCTTTGAGATGATGTGTTATAGCTAATCTAAGACATAAGTGGCTTAAGCAATAAATCAAGAATCCACTGTATGAAATGGTCGGAAATACTGGATGTACAATAATGTTGTTGTTGTCTTTAGGCTTTTCCCGGTTAGGGGTCGCCACAGCGGAACTCCGGTCCACTAATGATTGGCAGTAGATTTTGACGAACACCGAGGTGCCAGCTTGGCATTCAACCTTCAACGATGGCATGCCCATTTATGCATGTCTTTCGAATGCCCACCCAACTGCGGGGAGGACATGCAGTCTCCACACAGAAGGCAATTCCCGCACTTCAGCCGAGAATCGAATGGGAGAACCTCTTGCTGTGAGGCAACAACGCTACTGCTGTACCACCGTGGATACACTGTGTACAATAATATGCTTGGGAATACACTGAAGAAGTACAAATTTTACAAGGCTATGCATGGAACTTTAACTAATGGAATACAGCTATCTTGGTTTGCAACATGAAATCATTGTTTTCTGTATGGTGATTAGTTCCTGGGCTCAGTCTAAAAATGTCCATAAGAATCAATATTTTAGCCAGGTTAAGAAATAAGTAAATAAATAAAAACTACTTTTCTAGAAAGTGAAAAAAGAACAATCATGATGCTCTCTAGTGAAGATAGACTGTCAATGCTCTGCAAACTGCTATACTGTATTAAGATGACTGTTTCAGTGTAACCAGCCGTTGTAAAGATGCTTGAAACACTAAGAATCCAGAAAGCACGGATCTCCTTAACGCAGCTTTATTAGTAAAAATAAGAATAGCGTTTTCGCTACACAATACAGGTAGCTTCTTCAGAGGTAGTATGAAAAAAGGCACCAACTTTTAGTCATATAAATACATATAAACAAATGACATCACTTCCTAATCAATTAGTAAACAGAAAACTCAATTCTAAGTTAAAAACAATATCTTTAAACCCTTGTTTAAAATTTAAAAGCAGTACTAAGCACCATTAAGGAATATTGAAACATTACAGAACCCTAACGCTACTGATTTTAATGAGTTTAAATACACTTATTAATAAAAAACCTTAAAAACAAGCTGTACGCAAGAGATATAACATAAAACATATAAATATCTCTCAATGGCCTTTAAACAGCATCCCTACAATAGAAGGAACAAAAAATATCTATATATATGTGTATACACTGTCTTCTAATAAACATTTTATATGAAAAAATATATGCACCTATTAAGACAGTCAATAGAGACTAATAATTAATAGAAATCGGTCAGATTGAATAAATTCATAGTTTCATAAAGCCATTGAGTAGCAGCTACCTAAAGTAGGACTTATACTTTAGAACTGGTGCTATATTGCAGCTCTCATTCAACCCAGGCAAGTTGAAGGCGTCAAGTTTCAATTGCCATTCTAATTCGCGATTCTCCAATAAAAGAGAAACCGGACCGCCCCCAATAGAAATGGGTATTTGATCTATACCCATAAATACAAAACTATGTCCTGGGTTGCTGACAATGTGTTTTGCTAGTGCGTTATCACATTTCCTGTTCCTTATCACATAACAGTGTTGGTAAATGCATTCTCTGAATTTTCTGTCGGTTTTACCGACGTAGAACGCAGAACAGCAAGCACAAAACGCCACATAAATAATAGATTTTGTGTCACAATTAATTTTAAAATGGATATCGCATTTTTTCTGCCTAATAAGAAAAGTGCTACCTGTACGTATTACATTGCACCAGTTACACGAACCACATCTGAAGCAACCTTTAAGTCTATTATAAATGTTGACATCAGACTTCTTTTGTAATAGCTCTTTAATGTTAAATCCTCTCTTATACACTATTCTAGGTTTTGTCCCAAATTTCTCAGCTAGTAGTGTGTTACTGGTGATAAAATACCAGTTATTTTCTATTATTCCTGAAATTTCCTTAGAATTCAAATTAAAAGTAGTAATAAAACTCAATGGAAACTTCAAAACACTCTTTTCCAAATTGACATCTGAGGGGCATGTAATGGTAGATGGAACTACCAGCTCACCTGTATCAATTTCATCAAAATTTTCATGAAAAAGCAAAGGCTTATAAAAACCTCTAGCTCTCTTAGATT
Organism: Protopterus annectens; assembly: GCF_019279795.1. Lineage (NCBI taxonomy): Eukaryota > Metazoa > Chordata > Ceratodontiformes > Protopteridae > Protopterus > Protopterus annectens. Next base: position 429,830,560 of record NC_056737.1, read on the forward strand.
CAACTTCAAGTGTTAAATCATCAATGATTCCTGATGGATATCCCCGATTGACAAATAAATCTTTTAAAAAGGAGCATTCTGCCAAGAATTCACACAAATCACTACACATCCTTACTGCTCTCACCAGTTGCCCTTTAACAATTGCCCTTTTTAATTTGAACGGGTGAGAGCTAGAATAATGAAGGAAGGAATTAACATATGTATCCTTCCTGTAAATAGTAGATTTTAATTTGGACTGAGTTCTATCCTTTATTAATTTGACATCCAAATAGTCCATTTCGTCACTGGCAAAACGGTATGTAAATTTCAAGAAGGGTGTAGTTTGGTTAATGAAATCAACAAAAGATTGTGCTAAAAGTTCATCCCCCTTGAAGAGTATAAAGACATCGTCCAAGAATCGAGTGTAGTAACATATTTTCTCTTTCCACTCTGGGTAATTAAAAACAAAATGTTTTTCCCAGTAGGCCATGAAAATGTTCGCTATACTAGCTCCACAAGGGGAGCCCATTGCTACCCCTTGTTTTTGTATGTAATATTCATTCTCAAAGATAAATAAGTTAGAAGACAGGACGATGTCAAGTAACTCAGTGACATTATCAATTTCTATTCTTGGTGCCCCCAATTCGAGTAATAACAAACCTATCCATTCAGTAGCCTCTTGGTGAGGAATGGAAGTATACAAATCGACAACGTCGATTGTAAGAAAATTAAGAGAGCTGTCAAACCCCATACTGTTTATGTTGGATAGGAAAGTCCAAGAATCTTTGCAGATACTAGGAATCAACTTCAAGTATTTTGAAAGTAAAAAAATCTATGTATTTTGAACTAGGGTAGGAGATGGAAGACCTCCCATCAACCAATGCTCTCATAGGTGGATCGCTAAGGTTTTTATGAACCTTGGGTATACCAAACATAACCGGGACCCTAGGTTGTGTGATATCAATGTATTTGAACGTATCCAGGTCGATTCTACCTTCAATGAACAAATCTCTATAATAGCCTTTTAATCTATTAATACAACCATTCATTTCATTAAGTGAAGAAATCTCATAAGCTGGAGAATCAAGTACTAAAAGCATTCTTTCAGTATATTGGGTTTTTTCAAATATAACCAGCCCTCCCCCTTTTGTCAGGTTTTATAACCCTGACCGAAGAGTCCCAAAGGCGGTTGAGGGCTGTCAACTGCTCTCTTGTAATATTAAATTTACTCATGGTTGACAGCTGGGTTTTGTCCAAGAATCTAATATCGAGCTCACATGCATTTTCAAACATGCGTAAAGCTACATGTGATGGAGAATTGGAAGAGCTTGGTAGTTTTAGACAATTGGATAAACTACCTGTTGAATCATTAAAAAGAAGTTTTAAGTTTAGCTTTTGAACAAAACATTTAAGATCGATGAGCGTCCTAGCTACGTCACACCTTTTTGACGGGACAAAAGTATTACCCAAGGCCAGAAGTTCTATTAATTCTGGTTCCAAGACTAGGGAAGAAAAGTTGTAAATGGTGAAATCGCCTTTCTCATTGTGAAGAATGACTGGAGAATCACTACTGGAAGCCCCTAGTTCAGATGGATTTAGCGGTTCCAATTCCTGTTTTTCCTCTTGTACCCTTGGTTGACCTGATTCCCTAAAAAAGCTTGGTTGGAATTGGAATTAGTGTTACTAGTATCACAATTGTCACTATTAAAGTCACCATTTGTTTTCCCAGCTTTGTTCCTATTCCTGTTACTTCTTCTAGGAACATTCTCACTTTCACACAGCAAAGGGTCAACATTGCCATTAGTTAAAGGCATGGCAGCATCACTGCCATTTGTCACAGTTTGTGCATTATTAACATTGTCAACAATAGAGTAAATTAATTTAGGATAGGCTTTATTATGCTCATATGCCTGCCTATCTCTAAATAATTTTTTAGATTTGTTAGTTTTAATTTTAACTAGAAACGCATCTATGCTCGAAAAAATGCGAGCATAATCAAACTTGAATTTGAGGAAATTTGTATTAAGCTTAATCTCCTCATCAAGTATGCTGACCTCTTCTATTAGTTTATCTATGTTGACAGAATAATGTCTGATGATTAATTCAATAAGCTGGGCGCCTTGCTTCTGAAAAAGAGCCCGCAAATCTACGAGAAAGTTGTTGTCAGTGATTAAATTCGAGGGAGCAAAATTATTCCTTAACCCCTTCGGTATCATTTCTTCATTAAGGCATTGCTTGAAGTAAGCTACTTCAAGTTGAAGTTTCCTTAGTTTAAGTGTTTTTATGTCAAGCAGCCTCAGTTTATCGGTAATATCAGATTTACATTCTTCAGGAGTACCAGACGTCAGCACCGGCGAGTCATTCGTTAATGGTTTTAAAAAAGTGAAAAAGTCACCTGTGTTAGAGATCCATTCGGACAAGTTTGGCACGCCAATAAGTGCGTTCCCCTGGTTGGGTAAGCCTTTAGGGCTGTTGGTAATGTCTCCTGTTGCTTCCCTTTGAATGTTAGAAGTGGTACCTGAGCGCACGGGTTGGCCAGCCGGTATAAAAGACTGAACGCCACTATCTGGTCGCTCAATGGAAATGTTAGCCCTTCCACCAGATGACGGAGATTGAACCGCACTGGAATAGTTCTTCTCGATATTATCCAAGCGTAAATTTAGTGTGTCCAGCCTCTGGGAAACGGCCAAAAGCAAAGAAGTGATATCATTGTTAACGGGAGCTTCTGTCCCAAAAATGTTCGGGCTGGCAGGACTCTGTAAGCGTTCCGAAGCCATAAAGGACTTTAAAACCAACGAAGTGAAAAACAAACTGTTGTAAAGATGCTTGAAACACTAAGAATCCAGAAAGCATGGATCTCCTTAACGCAGCTTTATTAGTAAAAATAAGAATAGCATTTTCGCTACACAATACAGGTAGCTTCTTCAGAGGTAGTATGAAAAAAGGCGCCAACTTTTAGTCATATAAATACATATAAACAAATGACATCACTTCCTAATCAATTAGTAAACAGAAAACTCAATTCTAAGTTAAAAACAATATCTTTAAACCCTTGTTTAAAATTTAAAAGCAGTACTAAGAACCATTAAGGAATATTGAAACATTACAGAACCCTAACGCTACTGATTTTAATGAGTTTAAATACACTTATTAATAAAAAACCTTAAAAACAAGCTGTACGCAAGAGATATAACATAAAACATATAAATATCTCTCAATGGCCTTTAAACAGCATCCCTACAATACAAGGAACAAAAAATATCTATATATATGTGTATACACTGTCTTCTAATAAACATTTTATATGAAAAAATATATGCACCTATTAAGACAGTCAATAGAGACTAATAATTAATAGAAATCGATCAGATTGAATAAATTCATAGTTTCATAAAGCCATTGAGTAGCAGCTACCTAAGGTAGGACTTATACTTTAGAACTGGTGCTATATTGCAGCTCTCATTCAACCCAGGCAAGTTGAAGGCGTCAAGTTTCAATTGCCATTCTAATTCGCGATTCTCCAATAAAAGAGAAACCGGACCGCCCCTAATAGAAATGGGTATTTGATCTATACCCATAAATACAAAACTATGTCCTAGGTTGCTGACAATGTGTTTTGCTAGTGTGTTATCACATTTCCTGTTCCTTATCGCATAACAGTGTTGGTAAATGCATTCTCTGAATTTTCTGTCGGTCTTACCATTAATCATCAGACATTATTCTGTCAACATAGATAAACTAATAGAAGAGGTCAGCATACTTGATGAGGAGATTAAGCTTAATACAAATTTCCTCAAATTCTTTCGAGCATAGATTCGTTTCTATTTAAAATTAAAACTAAGAAATCTAAGAAATTATTTAGAGATAGGCAGGCATATGAGCATAATAAAGCCTATCCTAAATTAATTGACTCTATTGTTGACAATGTTAATAATGCACGAACTGTGACAAATGGCAGTGATGCAGCCATGCCTTTAACTAATGGCAATGTTGACCCTTTGCTGTGTGAAAGTGAGAATGTTCCTAGAAGAAGTAACAGGAATAGGAACAAAGCTGGGAAAACAAATGGTGACTTTAATAGTGACAATTGTGATACTAGTAACACTAATTCCAATTCCAACCAAGCTTTTTTAGGGAATCAGGTCAACCAAGGGTACAAGAGGAAGAACAGGAATTGGAACCGCTAAATCCATCTGAACTAGGGGCTTCCAGTAGTGATTCTCCAGTCATTCTTCACAATGAGAAAGGCGATTTCACCATTTACAACTTTTCTTCCCTAGTCTTGGAACCAGAATTAATAGAACTTCTGGCCTTGGGTAATACTTTTGTCCCGTCAAAAAGGTGTGACGTAGCTAGGACGCTCATCGATCTTAAATGTTTTGTTCTAAAGCTAAACTTAAAACTTCTTTTTAATGATTCAACAGGTAGTTTATCCAATTGTCTAAAACTACCAAGCTCTTCCAATTCTCCATCACATGTAGCTTTACACATGTTTGAAAATGCATGTGAGCTCGATATTAGATTCTTGGACAAAACCCAGCTGTCAACCATGAGTAAATTTAATATTACAAGAGAGCAGTTGACAGCCCTCAACCGCTGACTCCTCGGTCAGGGTTATAAAACCTGACAAAAGGGGGAGGGCTGGTTATATTTGAAAAAACCCAATATACTGAAAGAATGCTTTTAGTACTTGATTCTCCAGCTTATGAGATTTCTTCACTTAATGAAATGAATGGTTGTATTAATAGATTAAAAGGCTATTATAGAGATTTGTTCATTGAAGGTAGAATCAACCTGGATACGTTCAAATACATTGATATCACACAACCTAGGGTCCCGGTTATGTTTGGTATACCCAAGGTTCATAAAAACCTTAGCGATCCACCTATGAGAGCATTGGTTGATGGGAGGCCTTCCATCTCCTACCCTAGTTCAAAATACATAGATTTTTTACTTTCAAAATACTTGAAGTTGATTCCTAGTATCTGCAAAGATTCTTGGACTTTCCTATCCAACATCAACAGTATGGGGTTTGACAGCTCTCTTAATTTTCTTACAATCGACATTGTCGATTTGTATACTTCCATTCCTCACCAAGAGGCTACTGAATGGATAGGTTTGTTATTACTCGAATTGGGGGCACCAAGAATAGAAATTGATAACGTCACTGAGTTACTTGACATCGTCCTGTCTTCTAACTTTTTTATCTTTGAGAATGAATATTACATACAAAAACAAGGGGTAGCAATGGGCTCCCCTTGTGGAGCTAGTGTAGCGAACATTTTCATGGCCTACTGGGAAAAACATTTTGTTTTTAATCACCCAGAGTGGAAAGAGAAAATATGTTACTACACTCGATTCTTGGACGATGTCTTTATACTCTTCAAGGGGGATGAACTTTTAGCACAATCTTTTGTTGATTTCATTAACCAAACTACACCCTTCTTGAAATTTACATACCGTTTTGCCAGTGACGAAATGGACTATTTGGATGTCAAATTAATAAAAGATAGAACTCAGTCCAAATTAAAATCTACTATTTACAGGAAGGATACATATGTTAATTCCTTCCTTCATTATTCTAGCTCTCACCCGTTCAAATTAAAAAGGGCAATTGTTAAAGGGCAACTGGTGAGAGCAGTAAGGATGTGTAGTGATTTGTGTGAATTCTTGGCAGAATGCTCCTTTTTAAAAGATTTATTTGTCAATCGGGGATATCCATCAGGAATCATTGATGATTTAACACTTGAAGTTGAATCTAAGAGAGCTAGAGGTTTTTATAAGCCTTCGCTTTTTCATGAAAATTTTGATGAAATTGATACAGGTGAGCTGGTAGTTCCATCTACCATTACATGCCCCTCAGATGTCAATTTGGAAAAGAGTATTTTGAAGTTTCCATTGAGTTTTATTACTACTTTTAATTTGAATTCTAAGGAAATTTCATGAATAATAGAAAAGAACTGGTATTTTATCACCAGTAACACACTACTAGCTGAGAAATTTGGGACAAAACCTAGAATAGTGTATAAGAGAGGATTTAACATTAAAGAACTATTACAAAAGAAGTCTGATGTCAACATTTATAATAGACTTAAAGTTTGCTTCAGATGTGGTTCGTGTAACTGGTGCAATGTAATACGTACAAGTAGCACTTTTCTTATTAGGCAGAAAAAATACGATATCCATTTTAAAATTAATTGTAACACAAAATCTATTATTTATGTGGCGTTTTGTGCTTGCTGTTCTGCGTTCTACGTCGGTAAAACTGACAGAAAATTCAGAGAATGCATTTACCAACACTGTTATGCGATAAGGAACAGGAAATGTGATAACGCACTAGCAAAACACATTGTCAGCAACCCAGGACATAGTTTTGTATTTATGGGTATAGATCAAATACCCATTTCTATTAGGGGCGGTCCGGTTTCTCTTTTATTGGAGAATCGCGAATTAGAATGGCAATTGAAACTTGACGCCTTCAACTTGCCTGGGTTGAATGAGAGCTGCAATATAGCACCAGTTCTAAAGTATAAGTCCTACCTTAGGTAGCTGCTACTCAATGGCTTTATGAAACTATGAATTTATTCAATCTGATCGATTTCTATTAATTATTAGTCTCTATTGACTGTCTTAATAGGTGCATATATTTTTTCATATAAAATGTTTATTAGAAGACAGTGTATACACATATATATAGATATTTTTTGTTCCTTCTATTGTAGGGATGCTGTTTAAAGGCCATTGAGAGATATTTATATGTTTTATGTTATATCTCTTATGCAGCTTGTTTTTAAGGTTTTTTATTAATAAGTGTATTTAAACTCATTAAAATCAGTAGCGTTAGGGTTCTGTAATGTTTCAATATTCCTTAATGGTTCTTAGTACTGCTTTTAAATTTTAAACAAGGGTTTAAAGATATTGTTTTTAACTTAGAATTGAGTTTTCTGTTTACTAATTGATTAGGAAGTGATGTCATTTGTTTATATGTATTTATATGACTAAAAGTTGGCGCCTTTTTTCATACTACCTCTGAAGAAGCTACCTGTATTGTGTAGCGAAAACGCTATTCTTATTTTTACTAATAAAGCTGCCTTAAGGAGATCCGTGCTTTCTGGATTCTTAGTGTTTCAAGCATCTTTACAACAGTTTGTTTTTCACTTCGTTGGTTTCAGTGTAACCAGAAAGACAGCATCCATCTGATCTGTCGATATGCATTCCTTCTCCTGCACTTAATAAAATACAGATGGAGCCACTAAAAGTGCATAGAGCATGTGCACACTGCATACATTCATTATTCACACTATACATGTTTATTATTTTAAGTACATGCTCATTACAGATACTATGTGTGCCTATTTTACGCATCCAGTATGCATGATATGTACAAATTTTTAAAAGGATGTAACTAGAAAACAACCAATAGATTGCTTTCTTAAACAAAAACATGACAGGCCTGTGTTCATCCCACTTCCTCAAGACTGAAAAGCAACTGATTAATTCAAATTTTTCTTTTAAATCTCATTCTGTGCTCATACTAGCCAGCGCTGCTAAACATATAGGCTATTTGTTAAGAAAACTATCAACAAGGGATGAGTGTATTAACACTAGTGTTAAAACGTATATCAGAGCTCTCCTGGAATATAATAATTCCTACTCTGCCTGTACAAGAGGACAGCTGAGAAGGCTGGAGGGAGTTCAGAAAAAATTCACCAAAAAAAAAAAGAACATGGGATATGGATCCCAATGTGAGACATTAAAAGTATTTAGTGTCTGTTATAGGTATGTTCTGGCTAAATTAATCTTAGCATAAGTATACAATTTTTTTATGATTCAGTTCTGAAAATCATGTTCATTTTAGAGATCAATACCTGTGTTAAAACAATATACAGTTTATAATGAAAATGGGCAATTCTATGATGAGGTCTATATACGTCTGTTAGAATTACAAAACTATGGAATGGCATCCCATTTAATGTTAAACAATCTAAGAGCTGGGGAACGATTAAGAAAATTTTAGATACATGGGCTGTTAGAAAGGTCTACATACCATATTTGGAGGAATCATCATTTCTTGATAGCCGATCGGCCTAAAATTATGTCTTTGAACTTAGGAACTTATGAATTCAATATTCTCTGGTTGGATAGTCTTCTTACTGTACCAGTATCCTAGCTTCCCCAGGTACAGGGTTTTTCAGTCATCGGGCTGGTGAATGGTGAAGAACTGCATGTAGGACTATACAGTCCTTGGCACCTTTTAGTGGACACAGTTTTTTGGGGGTACATGCATAGCAAGGATGTGTATTTGGGTGGGAGGAACGGACTGATAACTTATAGTCAACTTTTTAGTTTGCTAATGCTGTAAAAATGGCATATGAGAAAAGGATCTGGAGCTCACCACTGAGATGTTTTATCATTTACGCAGTGGACATAAGACATCAGCAGCCCATCAAGTATGACACCTTTGAAGGTCACTATAATAGCTGAGGGAGAGAGTTCCTGTCTACAATGCCAGGAAGCTGAGTTTAACTGCAATTCCAGGTTCAAAAGGTTAATACTTGGAGAGGGGAGAAGAAATGTTATCACTCTTCATCTCCTGTCATGGCTCAAGATTGGGGATACTCTGTGCTACTTGCCAGTTTCTTCCTCAAAGCAGTGAGTGGACTACAGCAGGCAATTGCAGTAGAAGAAATGGACTCTAGCAGACAGCTGCAGTACGGTATCAGCAAGGGTGCAAGCTCATTATTTGTACTTTGACAACATTGCACAAGCTGTGTTTTGAAGGGAATGTGGGTAGGACATTAATTAAAAGCAATCTCTTAGATCCACACTGTGACAGTGCCACCCAGATCTTACATCTCTAGGGACAGAATGGTCAGAGCAGTGGGTGGTGTCTCAGCAATCAAGATCTATATGGAAGAGAACTAAAACTGTATTTTAAAAAGTATGATTTTTAGCATATATTCAGCATTCTAAGGACATGGTAGGGCCTGACCATGATGGAAAAAGCCTCACAGTTTATTCAGATAATCAGGCATATAGGGAGTAAAACTTAAAAAATCCTATCAGAGAATATCCTGTCTTATTTAGCAGGGGTTTGGAAACTGCTGAAGGGACAGGTTCATAAGCCTTCAAAGATGTGCTTCATGGGAAGGAGACCTGAAAAGATAAGACTGGCTCTGCACTACTATTTAATAGGTGCACCATGTTTTCTTAGATTAACTTCCCATACTACATATCTTTATTTATTATTCTCATTCTCATTGAAAGAAACGCTTTGAAGCCTGCAGTATACAGGTACACATAGATTCATAAATTCTTACTAGGCTAATGGCCGGGGGGGGGGGGGGGGGGCTTCTAAGCTTATTGAAGTTTTCCCAAAATAATAATGACATCTTGTATCTAAACAGGACATTGAAGGCCAGGAATTTATAAGCTACCTCTGTCCAGAAGAAGGCGTTATAAGAGATCTGGGAACACAGGTTGACAGCAACCTCTCTTTTGATCACCACATTGCCACTGTGGTCAGAAAGTCCTTCTATGTGGCACATCTCATTACTAAGGGTTTTGCATACAGGAAGAAGGAGGTCATTGTCTCCCTCTACTCTTTCCTCATTAGGCCAATCATCGAGTACAATGCCTCATTTGGCATGTACCTCACTATGCATCTGCAACAACTGGAGAGGCCACAAAAGTACCTCACAAAGAGGATTCTAGGCCTTAAACACTTGTCCTATATGGACAGACTCAAAAAACTCCAACTATTCTCTGTCTCATATCGCTTACTTAAAGATGATCTCTACTTGACTACAAAGCCATGTCCGACCCAGCTCTGTTAGAAATGCTACATCTAAAGAAATCCCAATCCCTCCACACCACATGCTCCAGAGACCTCAACCTCATTACCACAATCAACAGAACATGCTGGAGGGATAGGTTCATAACCCGAAGATAGCACAGACCCACATCGAGCGTTTTTTACCCCTACCTGTACAGAACGCACAAGGAGCGAGGGGGAGGTCAGACAGCAGAGACAGATTCAAGAGGAAGCTGTCGGGAGAACAACAGAGCCGGAGAGGTCGAGGAAGGAACGGAGCAACTTAGTGGTCAATTTATCAAGGTACTGTTTAACACCTATGGACAGTGAGCTATTAAATAGAGGTATGAATTACATTCCTGCTCAGATCAGCAACATTTCAGAAGTCTTGAAAGACTTGAGACTGTTTCTACGTAATGTTTCTCTGAAACTACTTTTTAACAGTAAGAAAGTTTCAGATGAAGCCTCCGACAACACTATTGTATCTTGTTTTAAGAAAAAGAGTACTTTCACGCCAGCTTTAAATCCTGTAGCTGAATGTTTTTTAAAGGTCTGTGAAGATGATTTATACAAGTATTACTATGATTTTAAACATAGTGCATTGTTTTCCAATACACATACCACTGAATGGGATAGGATTTATTCTTTAAAACGGAATAGTGATTTGGTAATAAAATCAGCAGATAAGGGGGGAGCTATTGTTTTACTAGACACTGAAACATATCAAGATGCAATGCTCACCTTACTGAAGGAGATCACTACATACAAACCCATCAGTCATTTAGAACTTACTAGAATTGTTTATGTAGTACATCAAGAGCTCTATGAGTATTTAATGTGCAGACAAATAGATTATGATCTATACCAGTACTTTTTTATAGAGAAACCTCGGATACCATACATTAAAGGCTTGCCGAAAATACACAAAGGCATACACCCACCACCTATGAGACCCATAGTTGTGGGACAAGGTTGGGTTACTGAGACATTATCCGTCTTTATAGAGAAGAAACTGAGACCGCTAGTCAGTGAGACTACATCAATCTTAAAAGATACTTATGAGTTGCTAGATTGCTTAAGTGAATATCACCATACAAATATGGAGGGTTTACTCTTAGTGACCTTGGATGTAAAGAACCTGTTCACTGCAATACCCAATAGTTTTGGCTTAGAAGCTCTGAGGGACATTATTAATAAGAGTCAGAAGTTCAACTCTAGTGAAGAGGGATTACTATGTGCTATCATGGAACTTGTTTTAACCAACAATGTTTTTAAGTTTAGAGACCAACTGTATTTGCAACAGTGGGGGGTAGCCATGGGCACCCCCTGCGCCAACACTTACGCGAATTTAGTCATGCTGCATTGGGAGCAGAAACATTTGTTCACACATGATAGTTTCAAGAAAATTAGCCTCTATAAACGCTTTGTTGATGATGTTCTTTTATTTTGGCATGGGAGCATATCTGAGCTTCTAGTCTTTATAGAACAGTTAGAATCTACTACTGACTTTCTGAGTTTTACGATATGTCATGACCTACAGAGTATAGATTTCCTAGATGTGAGATTATATAAGAACATGAATCATAAGATAGAGACAACTATTTTCAGAAAGGAATGTTGGAGGAACACCCTACTCCAGTTTAGTAGTATGCATCCCAGATACGTATTCGATAGCATAATGAAGAGCCAATTCACCAGGATAAAGAGGCTATGTCACAACAGTGTTGAACTCAATAAACAGAGCAGTTTTTTAGAGCAATGTTTTTTGGACAGAGGCTATGACAAAGAAAAGATTAGGAAGGTCAAGAATCAGGTTCTATTCAATGAAGAGACTGCTTTAGTTGGCAATCACATAAGAACGTTTGGTTTTCGTGGCAAGAAGTCCTTTGACAGTTCCAGAGTCAGAATCAATCTTAGATATACCAGTGACATCCATCACATTAAAGATATTATTTTAAGCAATTGGCATATCCTCTTGACTGATCAACAGTTAGCAATGATAGTGGGCTCCACACCTTCATACACATTTCGTAACAGTAAGAATCTCAGTAGACTTCTATGTATGGAGCCTAATAATGCTAATAAGAATATAAGCATTAACAAGGATGTGAAGTCAGGTACTTTTCCTTGTAACAAGTGCAGTGCATGTACATTGATTACTACAGTCCAGGAGTTTGAACATCCAGTGTTGAACTACAGGTTTGAACCCCATCACAAAGGTACATGTGCTAGCAAGAACCTTATATATTTAGCTACATGTCAGAGTTGTACAGTATTCTATGTAGGAATGACTACCAGGACCTTGAGGGAGAGGATACTGGAACATGCTTTAGATATCAGGAAATGTGATACCAAAAGTGCTTTGGCTAAACACATTGCTAATAATCTAACACATTCATTTGTATTTAGAATCCTACAGACAGTTCTACCTAATTCTAGAGATGGAGACAATTTCAATGATTTAGAGCTAGTGGAACTCTCTTGGATTTTCAAACTCAAAGCACATTATGAGCCAGGACTTAATCAATATGTTAGTGTAAGGGCCCCGTTGAAAGGACGCAGAGCAAAGTAATTCTCTTAACCATGTCTGATTTTCTTTTAACCATGTCTGATTTTAGTGGCAGTGTATACAGATACATTTATTTGATTATACTTGTTTACTATCACATTTCTTATTCTATATACAGACTTGGATCAGCAGTTTCTTCTTGACATACTAATAATGTCAGTACAAGAAAGAATAATGTAATTTGTATATCCTATCAGGAGATTTTAGCCTGTTACGCTTTTGTTAGATTGATAGTTTTTATATACACACTTGGATAGTACATGACCATGTATTTGTATAGATTTTTATAGATTTTTATAGAATTTCATAGATATTAGGCTTTATACCAAGTTTTTCCGTTTTATGTTTTTTATATATTGTTCATCTCTTGTAACTTGTGTCTGTTTATGAGTTCTATTTAACACATGCAATTAATTTATTCCAGATATTTGATCATATTTGTTCCTTTTCCAGTTCAATGTGTTTATGTGTTTATTTGTTACTGCTGTATCACTGAGTGAGCCATACACATGGCTTTACTAATATGCATACATTTATATATTTTTATATTTTTATATACTTTTCATACACTTTTTATGTTTATTTACTCAGACATATATACATATGTACAAAAAGTTCATATTGTTGTATTTACACTGTATTTATATTCATATTCTTACTTCTACACAATTTTTGACTTATATATAAGCTAGGTTTTCATTTTTACTGACAATTCATGTAATAGAATTTTTAAAAAGGAAGGGCAGTAATTTTATGCCATTGCCTGACAGAATCTGATATTTCAGTTTTTATTTTTATTTCCATTGTATTCTACCTCAGCGGTTTTGCACATTCATCATATACTCTTAGGATGTATTGGACATAGAGTTTTTTAAAACATATATTTATTTCAGTCATTAGGACTGCTTGAATAAGAGTTCTTAAGACACATAGTTTTATGATTAATTGCCTCTGTTTCAACTAAGGAGATTTGTTCATCATTTAACTGTTTGAGCTTTGTTGGTTCTGCATTTATTTATTTACTTATTTATTCCATCTACTTTGCAACATGAGCAACAGTACTTGCCAGTGCTTGGTTTGTTTAATTGAATGATTTTAATCACATGGTTAGGTTTAGATTAATTAAGCTGATTGATCACTTTAGAAATGTGTATATATACTTGGTTTTAGAAGATGTTTGTTGTAAGGATCTGAAGAAGCGTGTCTTGGCACACGTGAAAGCGCTTATCTGTTCACAATAAATACATTTTATCCATTTATTGTGGTGGTCGAATTCCAGTTTGTATCCTCACTCATAACCCGGAGACTGCCCATGCTATGGAATAGACTTCCCATACATGTCAAGCAGAGCACCTTGCTGACGCATTTCAAGAGAAATCTTGATGAGTGGATGGGAAATAGAAAATTCACTCTGGGTATAACTCCAGTGGCTCTACTTGCCAGAGGCATTGGGAACTAAGGTCAGGTGGCACAATACCAGGGTAATCGTATGGCTAGGCTTGTAAAGGCCCCAGAGCCATTAGCCTAGTACACACCTATGAACCTATGAACCTATAAGGGACATGTGCCAGGCTCAGTGTAAATTTCCTATTTCCCATCCACTGGTCCAGGCTGTACTTAAATTGGGTAATAGACAAATTCAGCTTCACATGATGAGGGGCAGTTTCTTGGACATATAGTTACATGTCTGCAGTGAAAGCTGATGCATCATGATTAATCTGGAAATGTGCAGAACACAGGAACTTTCTGTGAACAGAATAGCTCATGTTCCTCAATAAATTCAAATTCTGGGGGCCCACTAGTGTACCTGTTTTACAAAATGTGTCTGTTATATCTCTTCAGTTCCCCACTCTCTGAAATGCAGCTTCTTGAGTATGGGAGAAATAAACTTCCTCATGTACATAAACAATTAGTCTAATATTACTTTAAGCAGTGAAGTTTTCATTCAACCCCGCAGTCAATATGAACTGAACCCCCGACACCCCCTTACCTGATTATTCCCACTCCAAGTTTTCTTTAACATGGAGAAAGAGTAATAGCATAAAACAAAGTTAAATATCAATTGCTGTTTCTCTGGGATGTCATGATCTGAAAGCATAACAGTCATATCAGAATTGTACACATTACCATAAACTGCAGCAAGCAAGCAAACGTGAGCAAAAAACACAATCATGCAACTAAAATTAAGCATATTAAAAGGTAGCAATGTATGTTATAGTGGGTCCTAGTCTGAACATCAAAAGTAAGTTTAAGAAAAGCCTACTTGAATGAATTCCCTTTAGCGAAAGTGCATTTCAACGAAAATGCACTTTTGCAAAAAAAAGAAAAAAAAAAAAAAAACACGCAGCTTGCATGTAGATTTAGTTGCACATCAACATGTAGTGTTGCTTGTACAACTAAGCAAACTGTTGTTTAGATCGTGGTACAGTGGGGCTAAGGGAATATTCCCTTTCCCCACTGTAGTGCGATCTTGGAGTGAGAATATTAAAGTAGGGGTGTAGGGGCACAGCCCCCCACATGGGGGGGGGTGCAGGAGGGCTTGCATGTAGGTTTTTTGGCATGTTGTTTTTTTTTTCCTGAAAGTACATTTTCGATAAAATGCACTTTCGCAAAAGTGAGTTCGCTCATGTATGTTTCGCTGAAACATACTTTCGATGGACATAGATCCATTATAGCATGAGTGTAAACCTTACAAAACATCTCTGTTTCTTGGTGGAATTATGGAAAACTGTTCTAAATAATATCAGTGCTAATTTAAAGTGGTTAAAGAACAGGTTCATTAAGTGCAGTAGTATTCCGTCACACAGAAGTAAATTGATCTATATCTGGTAAGACAGATAGCAGACTGGCTGAAAGGCAGAACCCACACAGGGTGAGTTGCAGGTACCTCATAAGAACGTATAACCAGTGGTGTCCTCAAGAAGTTGGTGCTGGGGACTTTTTGGCATTTACTTCTCAGATCTATGTGCAGACAGCCAAATCACCCTCTGACATCCAAACCTTTCAGAATGAACTATCTTTCTAGTAAACTCTCAGTGTACTAAAATGAGCTCAAAGTAAATGCCAAATGATCCCCTCATATGTTATAGACAACACACTACTGCAAAATGCAAATGTAATTAGGGGCCTATTAACTTGGGTTGATAACTCCCTCTCCTGTGACCATCATGTGATAACACTTATAGGAAATCATATCATTTTATTAAGCACAGCTAATTGCCAGAGAATTATCATCAAGGTCTAAAGATGTAACCATCGCGATATACTAAGCATTGACCAGACCAATTATCATACCTCTCAACTGTTCAGAATTTCACAGAATATCCAAATTTGTGTTTCATAATTTTGGTATGTTCTTTATAAAATTTGTGTTTTTCTGACAAATTACTGAGAATTGAAGACACTAAACAATGACATACATTTGAGTTTCAGACTTCATTGCCTTCAGAAAATACACAATAACACAAAACATTTAATTCTAGCAACTTTCTAAGTTTATAAGAGCAATATTTAACATCTTTCCCTGTTTTGGGGGTCTTTGTCCTCTCGTTATTTTTGGCCTTGTCCAGATTTCTTGTGCTAAGAGTTTGAAAGGTATGTCAGTTATTGAGTTCAATGTTGTAAAAGGTATGTCAGTTATTGAGTTCAATGCTGTATATGGATGTATCTCACTAAACATAACAAACAGTTATAAAGATCCCCAAAGGGTCCTAACCAAAAAGGATCACAGGCCTAAAGTTGCCCTGAGCTACCAAGAGAGGCTGGAAGTTCTATCCTTTAATTCAGTGTCTCAAAGACTTTTGAGAGGAGATCTCTGTTTCACAATACCATTAGAGACCGAGTAGTCTGGGACAACTCGTATCTCTACAAATCTAATATCTACACCAATAATAGAACCAGGGACCTAAATCATCATCAGTAGATAAATAAAATACGGAGGAAGAATAGGTTGATAACCCAGCATCTTCCAAACCTCTGGAATAAACTTCTGCTTGTCAAGCAGACAAATTCATTATTTTCCTTTAAACATAACCTAGATGCCTGGATGGATAGCCAAACATTTACTTTAGGATTTACTTGCAAGGACATCCTAATGAAAGGAGGTGGGACATAAGGGAGGATGCTACCAAGGTCGGAGTGGTCAAAAGAATTTTTGGCTTTGAAATTTCTATGAAATCAATGAAGGATGTCCCAAGTGCTGTGCAGTAGTGATGAGGTCCCAGGCACAGGAAATTGGTGAGGTGGTCCCAGGTACTGTAGAGTGATAATGATGTGTCTGGCACTTGGGTGGGGGGGATGATGACAAAGTCTCAGTTATTGTAGAAGTGATGATGCTCTACAAACAGGGAAGTGATGAGGTAATACCAGGTAGTGTTAATTTAAATGTATCAGATTGTTACCAGCCTAATTGGACATCATGTCAAAAGCAAGCAACTAAATACATCCATCCATCCATCACCCCTTTTCCCATTTTTGCACAAGGGGTCAGGGTGTCACTTCAATAGTGACAATCATCTAGAGCCAAGGATTACACTGCCAGGTGGCTAGCCCTGCCATGGTAGTTCTTCCACTTCACCAACACATGCATACTCACACTTATGGCCAATTTAGAGTGTGCCGTTCTCAGAAAAGTACCAATAAAACTTTGCTTTTATGCGTATTGCTTTTACATTCTACAGAAGCTTTTAACTCAACCATAGTTTTAATCCAAAAGCTTTACAAATTTGCTGAGGATAATTATAAACTCAAAAAATGAATTAGCAAGCCAAAAGGGTAAACTTAAAATACAGCATACTTTATGACAGGGCAAAAGTTTACTGCAGTGGACTGTGGTGGTCTGTAGTGGTTTCCATGCTTATCATGTTATTTGTCTTTGTGATGTGTGACCTCACTGGTGTTGGTTAGCTAAATATGTAAACAAAATTAAAACAAAATCTAATGCAAACACAATTCTGCTGTAGGTTCTAGCAACATTAATGTACTTATAAATAATAGGTTTCAGAATAAAGAAAAATGTAATCTTCTTTATACACTTTAAAGCTACTTTCCCATTTTTTGAAGTTAGAAAGGGAAAAGGTATTGGGCAGCCGCGGTGGTGCAGTGGTTAATGTTGCTTCCTCACAGCAAGAGGCTCTCTGGTTCGATCCTTGGCTGGGGTGCCTTCTGTGTGGAGTCTGCATGTCCTCCCTGTGGTCGTGTGGGTTTTCTCCGGGTGCTCCGGTTTCCTCCCACATCCCAAAGACATGCTATAGGTGGATTGGACACTCTAAATTGGCCCTAGGTGTGAGTGTGTGCATGTGTGTGCCTTCTGTGGAAGGTTGGGCATCTGGCTGGCAACTCGACACTGTAAAACTCCACTGCCAATCATGAGCAGACAGGTGATCTGATGTGGCAACCCCTAATCAGGAAAAAGCCAGAAGAAGAAGAAAGGGAAAAGGTATTAACAATTTGGCTGACATACTTTCTCTTAATGTCACTGCCATAATTTTATTTGAGAGACATACATAGGTAATATCTTTAAACAAGTCTTG
This sequence comes from Protopterus annectens, assembly GCF_019279795.1. Classification (NCBI taxonomy): domain Eukaryota; kingdom Metazoa; phylum Chordata; order Ceratodontiformes; family Protopteridae; genus Protopterus; species Protopterus annectens. Next base: position 429,848,453 of record NC_056737.1, read on the forward strand.
ATCAAATATAATTTTCATAAAATTAAGATCAAAACTCTTATCTCTGTTCCCTAACAAGTATTAAAAATGTTATTGGGGTCAGAATCCCCCACATACCCACTAAGAGAGATGCATTCTATGTGTCTCTCATTATTATAACCAATTCCAAGGGCACTGTCAGTCATGGAAAGGAAATACTACCCCTCCTCACCCAGAGAGTATTGGAGTTTTTACTGAAAATTTTTCTCACCACTCAACCAGCTACAGTCAACACCATAACTGATGTCTTATGGAAAGCCCATGAAATAATTGACTGCAGAATTAAATCATACAGTTTTAAGAGTGGGTGGGTCCTGATTTCTGTCTTTACTAACATGATATGCCTGACATGTGAGTGCTTCACAAGACATAATGATCACATGTAAAAGGAAGTTTATAAACAGGGCTGAGAAAATCTGAACAAATAAAAGGAATACATAGACTGGAAAATGCAGTACATAATCACCTAATCAGAAACTGAAAACTCCAAATTTCTATTTATTCAATCACAGAAATATTAATGTAGATTACAGCTGTAGAAAATTTAGCAGAAGTTTTTATACAGAAGTTAAATTGTGGCAAACATCCAGAGCATTTCATATCAAAGGAATATTTAGAAATGATGCAAAATCTTTCAGTGGTAAACTGAAGAGGTGATATTATTATAATTTTCCAAGCAATAAAGCTTATTTTTGAGAGAGTTTCTTAGAGCAGAAAATGACAATGCAGTTAACACTAAGAATAACTGTGTAAGTCATAAATTAAGAAAAATTCATATCCAGAAAAAAGGAACATGGTTCAAACATAGGAGCCATGGCTCTGTGACACAAACAGATGAATCCAGGACTATAATCCAGATGATCTAGGACTGATTAATGACATGTGCCCTGGAGAAGTGGTTAGGGGAGGGTGGGCATGACTCAGTGATGTTGGGTCCCCCAGGATGGGAGAAGGAATAGCACCTTGATCCGTTGGAGTATTAAGATCAGGCAAAATCCTGGTACTGACAAGTAACAGTAAAAAGACTGACAGATATGTGCATCCACAGTATGAGACGCCAATGTATTGTAGTCCACAATGGATCCATGAAGAAAAGCATGCATGTACCACTTGGGTTGACACTGTGGAAATACCCTGTTTAGCTGTTACAGGCATTTCAGATTTTTTTAAAAATTTTATTTTGAATTTGTTAACTAGGGTAGAGCACTGATGCCTGGACAGACACTTCTCCAACAATCAGATCTCACCCTCAGTGCCACTTACCATATAAATTGGCACCACAATCAAGGATACCCATATACGGGGTTGCAGGGTGCAGAGATCAGTGCAACAGGAAGAATAAATGGGTGACAGGGGTTGATTGCTAGGAGGCATAAGGGAGCACTAAGAAATAAAATAAACTTGGAAGCTGCTATAACATTCATTTATTTTGTCCATGAGAGCATGCAGCACATTAGAAAAATCAGTAACAGTCTTAATGAGTATACTAATTAATTAAATGCAATACAAATGTTAATTCCTTATCTGGAAGGGATAAATATTGAAGGGTACTTATCTGATGGAACAAAGCTGCTTCAGCTGAATATCTGCTTACACAATGCAGACAATTTACATACAAGTGCCAAGGAGATCAAAGTATTTAATGAATTTATTGACTCATTACCTAAAACAAAACAGCACCATATCCAAAATGATCTATCTCCAGTTTATCTCTCTCTCTTTCTCCCTCCAAGAATAACACAGTCCTGAACTGTGAAAAGTCTTTGAGGGAAGAGGAAATAGAAATGTCATATCTAATCTTCTTCTGCTTTGGACAATGGCTCTTTTAATTCTCTGACTGCATCACCAGGCTCTCAATGCGCAGATTATTTTTTGGGTGTTTTGTTAAGGTTACCGTTACGTTGAATGAGATGGGCCCATTTGGCTTTCTGCTGCAAAATTATCCAACTGTTCCATTTATTTACCATTCTGTTATAAGTTGTTACATGCTTCAGAAACTTAGCACTTGATATTACCACAGTAAGATTAGATTTAGGATGCCCCGAGTTCATCATTTCTAAGTGAATACTGCCATCTGCAGACCTGCAGCAGGATTTAGGGAAATAGACTGTTCTCACATCACTGCTATTAATTCTGTTGCAGCTGGCACTACTTCAAGTGCTCAATAACCACTGTCTCAAAGCCAGGGGCTCGAGCTCCCTATAGCTCAGACAGGCTGTTCTTTGTGCTCAAACTCGAATATGAGTTTAGTTAAGTAGCTGCTGCAGTTTGAGCAAAGTAAGTGTGGTGGCCATGGTGAGGGAGTGGGAGGGGGTGGGAGTGAGATTAAGGCACCAACTGGGAAGGGAGTTTTAGGTTTAGGGACCAGGAAGGGAGATTTAGTTTAGGGACCAGGAAGAGAGTTGTAGAGTTAGGGAGGAGGAACCGTCGTAGGCTTAGGGGGCAAGAAGGGATTCTTAAGGTTAGATACCAGTAGGGCTGTTTTAGGTTTATGGAATGGGAAGTGAATTTTAAGGTTAGGGAGTAGGGAGGGAGTTTTAAGGATAGAATTGGGGTTTTGGAATGTCTAATGCGGTGTTGGGAGGGCTAATTACCTACAGGAAATCAACTTAGTGAGAGCTGAGCACTTGCCTTTTGAAGCAAGTGGCACTGAGCAAGTGTGTCACGAGCAAGTAGCACCTGGGCAGTTGTAGTAGATCTCTTACAGTTCATTTAATAACAGTGAGTCACAAAACTGAAGTGCCCAGGTTAGTTACAAAACATTTCTTTTAAAAGTAAAAGCACCAGACAGAGACAAATGCATGTGGCCTAAAACTCAGAAAAAGCAATGCTGATAACAGAAGAAGGCAGCTAATATTTATATACATAGGATAGTTTTACTCCATTAATAATAGGTTTGTAAAGACTGAAGATTTGTACTTACCTTGTTTTTGAAAAACACATTGTTAATCCAGTTGGTGAATGTTTTCTTCTGGACAGTCATCCGCTGCTGTTGAAGCTGCTTAATCCGCCCCTTCTCATACTGCACAGCATCCATTGCTTCCTAGAGCAGCAAAAAATGAAAGGTCAGCATAAAAATATCTAAAAAGTGCTTTTCACCTCTATTTTTTCAACATTTTCTCATTTAAAGCAGTAATGCAATGCAGCTTTCCCCCCAAAAAAACACTTTAGACATATACGCATAATTACTGGCATGCAAGAATTATGTTTTTTTTAAGGTATCATAAGATGCTTCATACCTCTCAACTATATAGATTTTTGTAGAATGTCCAGATTTTTGCCTCATATTTTTGGTCTATTCCTCATAAAAATTGAGTTTCCTTGATAAATCAATAAATAATGACAATAATTTGAACTTCAGACTTCTCATCTCTCAGAAAATTTATGATAACACAAATCCTGTTATTCTATCAACTTTCTAAGTTTATAAGAGCAATATTTAAAATGTGTCCCTATTTTTGGGCCTTTGTCCCCCCATTTTGTCAGGCTTTGTCCAGATTTCTTGCTGTAAGAGTTTGAGAGGTATGAAATGCTTGCCCTTTAAACTATCAAGTAATATAATCCAGATGCAGCAAAGGTTTTTTATTTGGGAAGAAAAAACTACCCTGCTGTCAAGTTCAGAGATATATCTCAGTCTTCTATAAAAGTGTAGATAATATAGATTGTTAAGCTACACATGCCACCCAAGCAGCACTGAAAATGCAGCAAAAGTGAATAAAGAAAAAATATCATATATAAACTTGTTAAACTTAATAAACTAGCAATGTTATTTATGTCCTCTTTCTCAGAAAGCTCATATAAAGATACCACTGAGGGTAATAATAATTGACCTTCTTGAGTTATCCAATAAGGATTTTTGAAGCAGGTTTTGAAAATATTGTTTTTTAGTACAAGATGCTGGAAATATAAATTACTCAGATTTTTGTCAACAGACTGTACACATAGGAAAGTGCATATATACCCTTTTATAAGAGCAGTTAAATCTGCTTTTCCTGTAAGACTTAAAAGAGTTGTACATCAGTGTACTGCAATACTTCAAATGCTCTAAATGAAGCAGCTCCAAGCTAATATTATTACGATGGATTAATGATGTTTTCCTTCAGATCGGCCCAGTCCAGCTGTATGCTTAACACTCAGGATGACCCATATAATATTTTAAAATGAGCATTAGATTAAAAAAGGGGAGAGCTAGAGGTGTAAATATTACAGCTTCATTTTTTATATATCAATTTTTCTCTTTAATTGTTATTTGAACATCTACCATGTGGAAGAGAAACTAGTTAAACTATTTATACAATGAGTCAACTTGTAATTACACTACTAGGCTTTTCTGTTATCATTTGTTATGATTTATAGTGGTTTCAAGAGTGGGGAAGGAAATGTTTCCTTCCTCTGTTTTTGTTTTGCTCTCTCACTCTCTCTGTCTCCCTCTCTCTCTCTCTCTCTCTCTATATATATATATATATGTGTGTGTGTGTGTGTGTGTGTGTGTGTGTGTGTATCTATACAGGTAAAATGAAAATAATTTTTTGAATATTAATGGATGCACTAATTCTTCAGAGTATTATTAAAGATCATTTATTATGTTTTCTATAGTTTGAAAGAAATGCGTGCTAAAAATAAAGAACTGAAGAAACTATATATGGTACCACTTAATAAAAACTTTGACAATACTGTATTGGGATATAAGGCACATACTCTCCCTCTAAGGAAATTTGTTTTGATTAAAACAATTTAGTAAACATCTACAGAACAAGTAATCCACAAAAAACACACACTGCACCAAATGATGAATTTCAGGTAGTCATCCAATAGAGGCTGTCCAATTCAAAAATCCACAAGTCTCAGCCGTTCACTTCAACAGTTTATTAAATAACACACAGCACAAAAGATATCGGATTAAGCGCTTTCATCTCTTATCCAGAGACTTCATCAGAATCAAATACCTACAAGGCAAGTTCATTTAAATGATCAATCTATTGCACAGGCATCCACTTCATTGGTTAAGTATACAATTGATAAATTGTACATTCACAATTAAAGTGCAAAAGCTCTGCTTGTAAAACAACATGTCACATCCTTTCTATGCATTGATGCCATTACTTAAATGTACTTCCTCAAGCTAAAAACAAAAAACATATATTGCTCATTATTATTAATAGTACAAATGAATAAATAAATATATACTATTATGTTGTAAATATATATTATTATTAAAAAATATGTATATAAATATACTGCTAATATATTATAAAATCAGAAAAAATAAGAAATATGTACAATATGTATGTGTGCTGTCCTAAAATCATTAATTACATAAAATATATATAAAATATATATAAAATACCTACTAGACCATAATATCATCTACATGAAATACATCTTATATTATTTTATTAAATATTAATGTATAGTTGTTGTTGTTATAATTTGGTACCCCCTATATCAATTTAATGTCTTTTAGGGTTCAAAGCTCTCAATTTAAGAACTGGGGTGATGGATAGATGGTCATTGAGGCCAGGAAAATGTATAGCATCTAACCTCAATTGCCAAATTAATTCTCAAAACTCCAATTTTGTTTCCCAATCACCTCCTCTTTCTCCCAATAAAACTTCTTCCAATACCCAAAATCTAAACTCCGCTTGCTGGCAGTTCAATTTATGTCTGTATAGGACATTGTGCTCATTCATTTTATCTATATCTCTAATATGTTCATAGATTCTCTGTCTAAGGAATCTCTCCATCTTGCCTACATAATATGCCCAACATTTAATGCAGTAGGCAAGGTAAACCACACCCTTAGTATAACAGCTAAAATATTTATTGGCTTTCATTGAATATTTAATGCTTGTAATGTTTAATTCTTTAGAACCAGCCATAAATGTACATTGCTTACATCTACCACATTTAAAGGTACCAACTCTATTTGTTGCTCCTCTCAGTGTCTCTTCTTTCTTTTGTTCATATATTTCTTTCAGATTCCTGTTTCTTCTATAACTAATTCTTAAAGGTCTAGAAAAAGAATCCACATTAGATGGTATCTTTTTTAAAAATGTTCCACACTGTGTTAATACATTTCTTCAACCATATTATATTATGCTATACATTTTCCTGGCCTCAATGACCATCTATCCATCACCCCAGTTCTTAAATTGAGAGCTTTGGACCCTAAAAGACATTAAATTGATATAGGGGGTACCAAATTATAACAACAACAACTATACATTAATATTTAATAAAATAATATAAGATGTATTTCATGTAGATGATATTATGGTCTAGTAGGTATTTTATATATATTTTATGTAATTAATGATTTTAGGACAGCACACATACATATTGTATATATTTCTTATTTTTTCTGATTTTATAATATATTAGCAGTATATTTATATACATATTTTTAATAATAATATATATTTACAACATAATAGTATATATTTATTTATTCATTTGTACTATTAATAATAATGAGCAATATATGTTTTTTGTTTTCAGCTTGAGGAAGTACATTTAAGTAATGGCATCAATGCATAGAAAGGATGTGACATGTTGTTTTACAAGCAGAGCTTTTGCACTTTAATTGTGAATGTACAATTTATCAATTGTATACTTAACCAATGAAGTGGATGCTTGTGCAATAGATTGATTATTTAAATGAACTTGCCTTGTAGGTATTTGATTCTGATGAAGTCTCTGGATAAGAGATGAAAGTGCTTAATCCAATATCTTTTGTGCTGTGTGTTTTTTAATAAACGAAGTGAACGGCTGAGACTTGTGGATTTTTGAATTGGACAGCCTCTATTGGATGACTACCTGAAATTCATCATCGACAGAACAAGAGCAATTATCATCACCTTTCCATGCTAATTAAAAATCTCAAAATCATTACAATTTAGATAAATCTATTTTTTTTCAAGCTATACAATACTGGAAATATGGCTTTAAGGGAAAATATGTGTCATCTTCATTAAAACCTTTTCAGATCTTGATCTGGAAACATCTCAATGAGCGTCATGCATAGTTGACTCTATTAAGTCTTGTAGTTTATTAATAGGGAATATGCATAACACATTTTGATGTATAATAATTATCCGTGTCAAATATTTCATTTAGGGTGACAAAATTGTGCAGTGGTTAGTGCTGTTGCCTCACAATTTCTCCTGGTTGGTTCCTAGAGGGGATACAGGCACTGTGAAATCTATGTGTGTGCTGTCCTAGAAGCTTATGACTCACTTGCTCACTGCCACTTGCTCTAAATGGCAATTGCCTCAGCTTACATTAATCTGATTATAGTTAATAACCAAGGCCTCCCATCACTCGACCCGGCCAGACTGCATAGTCTGCCCTAATTCCCATTATCCTGATTATAGTTTAATTACCAAGGCCTTTCACCACTCAATCCTGCCAAACTGCTTAGGCTGCTCCAAATCACATTAACTCAATTATAGTTAATAATGAGACCTCACACCACTGCCAGACTGCATAGCTTGCCCCAACTCCCATTAAACTGATTATAATTAATTACCAAGGCCTCTCACCTCTCAACCCTGCTAAACTGCACAGGTTGTTCCAAATCACATTAACTTGATTATAGTTAATAACACAGACCTCACACCACTAGACCCTGCCAGACTGCATAGTCTGTCCCATCTCCCATTAACCTGATTATAGTAAATTACCAAGGCCTCCAACTGTTCAAACCTGACAAACTGGATAGCCTTACCAGAACCATCTATCCCTAAACTCCCATCCACTCCCTAAGTTTAACCATAGCACACCCATCTATAACCCTAGAGTGTATGATCTCTCCCTAACACTAAATTCCACTCCTGCTCCCTAAACCTAAAACTAACTTCCCACTCCCCAAACCTAACATCCCCAATCACTCTCTAACCCTAAAATTCCTGTTTCCTAACTCTAAAACTTCTCACCTATTCCCTAAACCTAAAACCCCTGCATACCAAAACCTAACCCTCACTTCCCATTCTTTGTTGAAGCCATAGACTACATCCCCCTCCCATTCCCCCAGCTGCTGCACTAGCCTTGTCCAAATTTGACTACAGTGTTCATGTGAGGTGGGGCAGCTACACATGGCTGCTGCACCTCACCCAAACAGGTAGCTGAGTTTGAGTGTGAGAGGCTGTCTATGTGAACTACAAAACACCCGAGTCTCTGGCTGTGAGAAAGTGGTCTTTACATGTTTGACAGTTGGGTGCTCGCAAAGACTCATCTGCATGTCCTACCTGTGTCTGTGTGACCTTTTTTTTTTGGCCAGGGTCTCTGATACCATTCTACATACCAGAAACATGCTAGTAAACTGAAAGGGACTGACAAGCCTCCAAAGTACTCATTGGTGCATTTGGTGTGTGTGTGTGTGTGTGTGTGTGTGTGTGTGTGTGTGTGTGTGTGTGTGTGTGTGTGTGTGTGTGTGTGTGTGTGTGTGTGTGTGTGTGTGCGTGTGTGCATGTGCGTGTGTGTGTGTGTCTCACTGTCTGTGTGTCTGTTTCTGTGAAACAAAGTGAGAGATGGATAGAAGAAGAGAGCAAATTTATGTACATGTATGCATCCGGTGAGAGACCATCCAGGAAATGTTCTCTCTGTCTTAGATCTGCTGACTGCTAAACTAGACATTAACTTTCCATGATTCTGAATAGAATAAAATAATAAAAGAATGGGTGAATGAAGAGCATAATTTATGCAAACTTTTGTCTGATAATACATAAGACTTTCAGTTAGTAAGTTACAACACAATGATGGAATTTGTTACAGTTGTTCCTTCTCTCCCATGTTATTTAGAATTGTCATGCAACTTCTATACAACATATTAACTTAGTAATGAATTTTTGTAAATGAAACTTGGTAATATCACTTTCTTCTTGTTTTGGCTTTTCCTAGTTTGGGGATCACCACAGTGGATCACCTGTCCACTCATGATTGGCAGTGGAGTTTTATGGTGTCAAGTTGCCAGCCCAGTGCCCAACCTTCCACAGAAGGCACACACACTCACACCTAGGACCAATTTAGAGTGTTCAATCCACCTACAGCATATCTTTAGGAAGTGGTAGGAAACCCACACGACCACAGGGAGGACATGCAGACTCAGCACAGAAAGCACCCCAGCCAAGGATTGAACCAGAGAACCTCTTGCTGTGAGGTGACAACGCTAACCACTGCACTACCGTGGTAATACATGGAAAAAATCTTTTGTTTCTTAAAGTTTCCAGAAAAATAGCCTTGATGTTCAACTTATTTAGAAGATTTCAGGATATGAGAAAAAACTTAACCAGATCTAAAATTCAGAAAAGCTATATCAAAGAAATAAACTATAATATGTTCCAGGAATACAATTTTCTTCTGAAACTTGAATTGCACGTATTACTTTAATCATGGGTAGACAAGAACTTACAAAAATGAGCTGTTAAAAAAGTATGTCTCAAATGGGGCATTTTGTTACAAATTAAAGTTCATGTGCATCACCACTAATTGTTAAGATACATTGCATATGTGTTTTTGATCCCTAAACATCAAAACATAACACTCCCACCAGACTGGAAGGCCTGTTGTTTGCTGATAAATGTGTGGTTGTCATACCTCTCAACTGTACAGATTTTCGTAGAATGTCCAGAATTTTGCCTCATATTTTTGATATGTTCCTCATAAAATTTGCCTCATATTTTTGATCTGTTCCTCATAAAATTTGTTATTTTATGGAAAATGACTGGGATAATCTAAGGATTAAAGTCACTAAATAATAATATACATTTGAGTTTCAGACTTCATATCCTTCAGAAAAAATGCATGCTTAGACAGCTCCTGTTATTCTAACAACTGTCTAGGTTTATGAGCATTATTTAAAATCTGTCCCTATTTCTGGGCCTTTGTCCCCTCCATTCTGTCAGGCTTTGCCCAGATTGTTTGCTCTAAGAGGTTGGGAGGTATGGTGGTTGTCACTTTGAATGTTGGGCCTAAAAGATTGGCAGCAAATTTTCAGAGCAGCCAGACTGAGAAGAGAAAGAAAGTGAGTACTGCGTTTTCCTCACTTTCTCATCCTTCTCTGAATGTGTGCAGTCTCATAGTTGGCATTATATATTCATTTATTTATTTATTTGGCATTTGTTTACCGGGAAATTCCGACTAAGTCATGAGGTACCCATTTTCAGGGGAGGCCCAGAGAGAAAAGCTCCTGATACATATGGTTAAGAGAGTGAAACACTAGATAGACATAATAAAGTCATAACATTCAATCTCAAACATGAAAGCAACACATTAGTTTGTCAGAATGAGAACTTAGACATAATAAAGTCATAACATTCAAGCACAAAATTTGAAAAACTGCACATTAGTTTGTCAGAATAAAAACCCAACAGACATAATAAAGTGATAGTGTTCAAGCATAAATTATATTCAAAGTCTGATAACAGGAAGATGCAGTGTTATTTACATAGATAATTATTGTCATGATTAATATTTGAGGTCATGAAATATGGTAATAGATTATATTGATGAAGGCATAGGATAGTACAAGTGGAGAAGGGTGGGGTTTGACAGAGGGGATAGAAGGAATAGATGTGGAAACGGTATGAGTGTAACCTCAGGGGAGTATGTGTAGAGGAAGGGAGGGTAGGACAAGTTAGTAGTGGGGATGGAGAGAGTAGAGGTAGAAATAAGTATGAGTGCCTCAGCCTGGGCTCATACAGGAGCCAATCCAAGCTTTGTTGAAGTAATTTTTATAGAGGTCTTGAAGGAGTGCAGGCTAGTAGCAGATTTGATAGTTAAAGGAGGGGAGTTCCATAGTTTTACCGCAGAGAAGAACTAAAGGCTTAAGCCTGGGGTTTTGTTAGGTTTATAAGCTGTGAGGAGATGCTTGTCTTCAGATCTCAGATGTTTATTTGGGATATAAAAGTTGATTAATGAGCTAAGAGCAGGACATGCTAGTGGGTTGGGGATGCTTTTGTATGCCGTAGTAAGTTGTACGTATTGGAGGTAGAAGAGGAGTTGAAGCCATCTTAGGGAATATAGGGCTTTACAGTGATGAGTTAAGAGGGGCTGAGTTTATGGAAAATTTGGCAATTTTGTTTTAGCAGCTTTCTATTTTTTTTTTTTCTTAGGGAGGTCTGTAAGTTAGTTAGAATTAGGGCACCATATAAAAGTGAGGGCAAGAGGTAGGTTTTGGCCAGGGTAATTTTGGTAGCTGCTGTGAGGAAGTTTTTATTCCTATATAGCATGCCTAGTTTTTGGTATTTTTTTTATACTGTTTTGGATGTCTAGGTCAAACTTCGGATTATCGTCAGTTGTGACACCTAGTAGTTTGGTATGCTGAACCAATTCAATTTCAGTATTGTTGGCTGAAAAGATCTTGAAATTTGTTTTGTTAGAGCTATGCGGTTTATGGGTGAAGAGAAGGAATTTTTTTTTGGGGGGGGGGTTCATTAGGAGTTTCTATAGAAGAGAAAGCTTGTTGTGTTATGTGTTGTAGGTGAGTTAATGTGCCTGATACGCAGATGATAGTGGAGTTATCTGCATATTGGATTAGAGTGCCTTCACAGGAGGATGTATGTAAGTTATTAATGAATACATTAAATAGTAATGGGCCAAGGATGGATCCTTGAGGTACACCTGTGGACGTGATGTGATATGGAGAGATAGAGCCCTGCCATTTTACTGTTTGCTGCCTGTCAGCTAGCTAGCTAGAAAATCACTGAAGTGAGGATGAGGATAGACCAATGCTTTAAAGTTCTTTAAGGAGTTTGGGGTGAGATACCCTGTCAAATGCTTTTTACAAATCTAGAAATATTGCAGATACTAGTTTGCCAGTGTCACAGGCTTTGTTGACAGAGTAAAAGAAAGATAATAAGGCTGTTGAGGTATGCTGAGCCAGTCTAAAGCTATGTTGAGTGTGGGAAAGTAGGTCGTTGTGTGTGAAATCGTGGAGAAGTTGTAAGTGTACGCATTTCTCTAGAATCTTAGAGAGGGGGAACAAGATTACAATAGAATGAAAGTTTGTGATGTCAGTGGCGTTGCCTCCATTATGTAAAGGGATAATGTGTGATCTTTTCCATAGGTTAGGGACATGTTATTCTGCTATGGATCTATTAATTAAGCTGCTAACAGGGAATGCTATGGCAAGCTTTAGGTATTCTGGTGGGAGGTTGTCTGCTGAAGTTGAACAAGGTTTCAGTTTTTGCTGTAGTTTTTTTTATTTGACATAAAGGGATATGCTGAAAAGTAAGCTGGAGATGGTTTGTTTTTTTGTTTATGAGTAAGGGGTTGTATGTGTGTGTGTGTGTGTGTGTGTGTGTGTGTGTGTGTGTGTGTGTGTGTGTGTGTGTGTGTGTGTGTGTGTGTGTGTGTGTGTGGGTGTGTAATGTGTTGGGTGTGTAGAGGTTAGTATTAGGGGTATTAGTAGAAGTAGTGAGTTGGGGTGGACGAGTTTACTTTTAGGTTGGATATGGACTCTATAAAGTATGTGTTGAATTTGGTGTCTGTTTGAAGAGGTGGTATGTCAGGGTATGGACTGAAATTATTTTTATTTACTGGGTTGAGTAGTGACATTACAGAGGACCATGATTTCTTAGGATTGTTTTTGTGGTTATCCTGACTGTAGGAAGAGTATGATTTTTTTGTCATGCAATATTTGTATTTTTATTTGATTGTGGAGTTGCCTGTATAAAGGAAGATTTATGTTGCTTTTAGCCTGGCATTCCATGCTTTGTCCATGTCTTATTATTATTATTATTATTCATTAGAATTTTACATGATTAGGTGCGCCATGGGGCATGGTTATTTTTGTTCTCTGAGTGGCTAGGGAGTTAAGAATGTCGAGAAAGGTGCTGATGAAATGTTCAACTGCATTATTAAGGAGAAGTCTTTTTAGGATGGACCAGTCTACAGCTTTTAGAGATTCATTAAATACCTATTTGCTGAAATTTTGCAGGTTGCGTATAGTTTCCAACTTGTGTTGCTTTAATTTATTAGTCAATTTATAATTGAGAGCAATCACTTTATAGCCAGAATAAAGCAATTAGGTTCATAGGTTCATACTAGGCTATCTGCCCTGGGGCAATTATAAGCCTAGCCCGATTCTGTATGGCTTACACCACCCCTTGATTTGAGTATACTGTGCCCTTTTTAAGGTTTAGTTTACTGTGCCTCTGTCTAATAGTGACACGGGAGTAATCCCTGGGACAAACCTACGATCCCCCATCCACTTATCGAGATTCTTCTTGAAGAGATTCAGTGAGGTGCTCTGCCTCACATGAACTGGAATTCTATTCCAGAGCGAAGGGAGCCTCTGGGTTATGAACCTGTCCCTCCAGCAAGTTCTATTTATTTCTGTGCTGAGGTTCAAGTCCCTCGAGCGTGTGGCTCTAAGGGATTTAGATTTACTGAGGTGAAGCATGTCCATTAATTCTGGATTTGACATAGCTTTGTATGTCAGGCATAGATCGCCTCGAAGTAGGCGGTATGCAACTGAGTAGAGCTGGAGTTTTTTTAACCGAGCAGCATATGGCATCGGTTTGAGACCCTTGATCCTCTTGGTGAGATACTTTTGGGGTCTTTCTAATTGCTGCAGGTGTCGGGTAAGGTACATCCCAAAAGGGGCATTGTATTCTATGATGGGCCTGATGAGGGATGAATAAAGGGGCACGATTACCTCTGTTAATCTAGATGTGAAACCCTTCGTGATGAGGTGGGCTATGTAGAAGGTCTTTCTAACCACTTTGGCAATGTGGTTTTCAAAGGAGAGATTGCTATCAACTTGGGTCCTCAGGTCCCTAATAACTTTCTCTGTACTTAATGGGTTTCCGCCTATGTGGTAATTTGTGGGCACATTGTTTTTGCCAAAGGGTATGACTATACATTTTTTGGCATTTAGCTTTAAACCATGGTGCTGGCACCAGTTATCTGTCTCTGTGAGACCTTTTTGAAGGATGTTTGTGTCAGCTGGAGAGTTGATTATGGCACCCAGTTTGCAGTCATCTGCAAACTTGGTGAGCCATAGTCCTCCCACGTTGCCTGTACCTCGGAAAAGTATATACCGAACAAGAGTGGTCCCAGGACAGAACCCTGTGGGATGCCACTTGTGACCGGTTTCGAGTCTGACATGGCTCCAGCAGCTCTCACTCTGTGGGTTCTGTCTTTGAGCCAGTTTGCGACCCATCTTGTGACATAGGGTTTATATTTAAGCTGGATAGCTTATCTATGATGCCCGAGTGGGGTATTGTGTCAAATGCCTTTGCAAGGTCCAGATAGGCTGTGTGGACTACCTTCCCTTCATCTATGGCTTTGGTGACTGTTTCAAAGAAGTCAACCAGGTTCAAAAGGCAGGATCTGCCCTTGACAAAGCCGAACTGGGTAGGATCTAGTGTCTGTAGGTCCCCAATGTCTTTGTTTATGAGCTCCATGATGATCCTCTCCATAGCCTTGCAGACTAAGCTAGTCAGGCTTATGGGGCGATAGTTTCCAGGGTCCGTAGAGGCTCCACCTTTGTGGAGTGGGACCACTGTTGCTGTGCGCCATTCTGTGGGCACATATCCTGTAGTGAGGCTGAGATTGTATAGCTGTTTTATTTGAGGGATTAGTTCCTCTTGTATTTCATGTAGGACGCAACCTGGGACGCCATCTGGTCCTATGGAAGCAGTGTTTTTTGCTTTGGAGAGGGCAGCCTTCACCTGAGCATCTGAGATGTTTGGGAGGCAGCCTTCTGCCGGGATAGATACTTGCTCTTTTGAGGGGGAGGGGGTGGAGAAGTTTGCACTGAACCTGTCTGCCAGGATATTGGCGATGTCTGTGGGTTCAGTGTATTTTTTGTCGTCTAGAATCAACTCAGAACAAGTCTGGGAGTTGCATCCCAGGTTTCTAACATAACTGAAAAAAGCCTTATGATGCAAGTCAAACAGGTTTTCTGTCATTTCCTAAGACTAAATACCTGGCATATGCAGTATATCTACTGATCAAGCAAAAAGGGACAGTGGTTCTACTATTTCACAGAGCAGACATGTATTTAACTGATTAAAGTTAATAGACAGCAAGGTTCTTCATGATAAATATGCTTACATGAAACAATGACAAAAGTCTTAGTAAACTTGTAGATATAGGGCTTTGTGACAGAGTTCCTGCAATATAAAGGTCAGATGTCATGACCCTAGGTTCTGAAATGAAAGAAAGAAAAAATAAACTCTACTAAATTGTAAAATTATATTGCAGCAATAAAGTTAATACTTATTATACAAAAAAAGGGACTATGGTAAGTCACAGCAAGAGAATACAGGGGAAATATGAGAATAGAGTGATGGTGAAAAAGTATATGTATGTAAGTTAAAAGTAATTATAGCAGAAAGTATACTGAGAAGAGAACCACAGTAATGCCATGTGAATATACAAACAAATTATCAGAATGTGGCACTACACTGATAGGCACAATATAACACCATCACCTGGTATAATTCAGGGGATTAACCAGTACTATATATATTGTTGCCTCACAGCAAGATGTTCTCCTGTTCAATTCTCAGCTAGAGTGCCTTCTGTGTGGAGTCTGCATGTCCTCCCCACAGTCGAGTGGCCACAGAAAGACATGCGTGAATGGGCGTGCCTTCGCTGAAGGCTGGGCATCGGGCTTGCAACTCGGCACCATAAAAATCTACTGCCAATCATTAGCGGACCAGAGTTCCACTGTGGCGACCTCTAACCGGGAAAAGCCGAAAAGACAAACAACAACAACATGGTTCTCCTTCAAAACATCTAAAACTCATAACATCAAAACATCAAAACCATAACATCTAAAATTCGTAACATCTAAAACCCGTTAACATCGAATTTCATAACATCTAAAATGTATAATATTGAACAGTGTATCATCAAATGTGTTTAATGTTATAGTTTAATCTGTTAATATTCTGGTATCACTATGAGATGTTGTAGTTTTTGTTTCTATAGTTATTATTTATATAGTGTAGAAATTTATACTCTACATAGTGTTTATTTTCCCACTCTGTATGTGTTTTTTAGGCCATATAGGTAAGTGATATAGAAATTATGTGTACATTATTTATGGTGATCGTGATTATTTATGGGGTTAGAAAATTAACTTTTTCCCAGGGTTCCAATTATCTGATCAAACATTTAGGTTAGCGAATACCTAAATGTCAGTCTGGTAATAGCAAAAGGAAAAAAACCACGAACGGCCGATTTAACGCAGGGAAAGAATTCCCTTGACCGTTATGCAGATTTTGCCCCTTTCCCCACTGTAGAGTGATCTCGGAGTTGGTATATTTAGTTGTGGGGGTGGGGGCCCAGCCTCCCACATCAGGAGTTTGTGGGGGGCAAAGCCCCCCTACTTCATTTTGGTTTATTTATTTATTTATTTTTTTGCAGCCAAGGGAATTCATTCCCTACATTAAATCGGCCATTCGCTGTTTTAAATTTTCGATATTACCAGTTTGACATTTAGGTATTCGTTAACCTAAACATTCGATCAGGTAATATAGACCCTTTTCCCACTGTAGTGCGATCTTGGAGTTGGTATATTTAATTTAGGGTGTGAGGGGGGGGTGCAGGGGGGCTTGCCCCCCCCCTGCAGAAATGTAGGAAAAGTGTGTTTGTTAGTTTGGTGTCGTTATATGTGGAGGGGATGTTATTTTCATGTGATTTGTAGTGTTCGATGTTGTGATGCACATTTTAGATATTATGAAATTCGATGTTTTGGGTTTTAGATGTTATGGTTTCGATGTTATGATTTTAGATGTCATGGGTTTTAGATATTTTGAAGGGGAACCATATATGGATAAATAGATATACAGATACACATAAAGGTTATGCGATCTGAATGAAATTGCTACAAATATAACATACTACCAATGTCTTTACATTGATTTACACAGTCTTAGAACAAATAGAAATGTAATAAAATATGACACATACTTGCTCTATGAAGGAAGACAGTGAATGAGTGTAAGAAGAGACAACACTGAGGGGATATTTAGCAATACATTCTACTATAGAGACAACCCTATCCTCAGGTCAATTTATAGGTTAATTTATAACTGAGAGCAATCACTTTATAGCCAGAAGAAAGCAATTAAAGAGATGCAAGTAAAACAGGTTTTCTGTCATTTACTGAGACTAATTACCTGGCATATGCAGTATAGTCTCAGTATAGTTTAAGACTGTGGGGACTTGCTCCCATAGCAGGGACGCAGGGGGGCTTACACCCTACAAAAATGTTTGTGTTTTGCAGCCTAGGAAGGAGTACCACCACCACCTTATCTTTTTTGCTCTTACTCTTTGCTGCTTTTTATCTTCAAAGGGTATCTGTGGACAAAATGTATCTTAATTTTTTTCTGCTTTCTTTAATTGCAGACAGCTGTTGCTTAGAGTCTGAGTTGCTGATTTATGTCACTTTCAGTTTATGTCACTTTCGGTTCTTACTTTGTCCTAAAGGTTTTCATTTATGTATTCTGCAACTGTTTTTGTCCTGCCTGTTTCTGTTCTAGCACTTCTTGTATGTCTTTGCATAGACTTAGGTTTATAGGTCCCTAGGCAGTTACTAGGCATGCACTCCAGGAGACCATCAAGGAGCCTAGTCCAAATTCCCACTTGCCCCAAAGAACTGCCTGGTTAAGTGACTTGCTCAAGTTCATACAGTAGCCATATGAGGGTAGAAAGATTTAAACCATGTACCTTTGGCACCACTGGCACATGAAGCAGGTGATTGGCAAGACAGAGCTTCACTCGGCTGTGCTATCTAAGGTACAGTTTTCCTTCTATTGCTATAAAGGCATCTCTTTCACTTTTAATATTCTGTTGCTCTGTTATTTAGGATGTTTTCTGTTGCTATAGAGGGTCCATCTTACTGTCTAACCACAACTAAATTCTATCCCTTTTTGCAGATTTTTTTCCCCAACTGTTTTCTCGTGTTTTTCATTCTGGACCTCAAAACGAGTTTCACTGTCTGTCACCCCCCCCCCCCCATTTTTATATTGAATGGGTGCATCAAGGGCTGCTCTACATCCTTTTTGTTAGGTGTATCAGCCTGTTACTTGGTTTTACAAATTATCACTCCTCCTGCATTTTCTATGATGCTTTGAAATGGAGAAAATCATCTTCATATTATATCATGAGTCGAATTATTGGTTACAGCCACAGTATGTAAGCATTTTCCCTGAACTGCTTAAATTTCTACATGCATGTGAGAATATTCTTTTAATCATCGTGAATGCATATTATCTCTACTTTTAGTTGTTACTAACCTTATGTTTTCATACATTTATTTATTTATTTACATTTGTTGACCGGGAGTGTCCGACAGGACGTAGGTCCATTTTCAGCGGAAGCCCGGGGAGAAAAGCTCCACAGTTACAATATACAGGCAGTAGTTACATTGGATTTACATAGCAATTAACAATTTGATCAACATAGCAATTAAAAATTTCAAACATAGTTACAGATGAAGAACATAGTACATCAGTAGACAACTAGAATCTTTATCATCTGCGAAGTACATAGACATAAACAATTGTTACAATAAAAAGTTCCTGCTGTATAATAAGTAGTTAGGCTTCTGAGCATTTGAGTTTGCTATAATCAAGGTAATTAGTAGGGTGGAAAGAAAGGTAGTGGGTGGATGGGGGTGGGTGATATTAGAGAGGGAGTTGCAAGGGCATAGCCAGCCTGTTTTTAGGTGCGATTTTAGTAAAGTTTTGAAGTGGATGCATCATGGTACAGAGGTAATCGTGGGTGGGAGGGAGTTCCATAATTTGGCTATGGCGCAAGAGAATAGTGCTTCTCCAGCAGAGTTATTGGCTTTAGTGACCTGTAAGTGATTTTTGTTGCTGGATCTTAGTGGTCTGGTGGTGCGATAGGGTTGGAGTAAATTCTGGAGGGATGGGACTTTTAGTAGATGGTTTAATAGTTTGTGGATGCGTGGGAGTTGATACCATTGAAGGAGGTGAGGGAGTTCAAGCCAGCCCAGTTCAGCAAATGAGAGACAGTGGTGACTACAGTAGGATGCTCCTGTGTCGAACTTGGTGATTTTGTTGTAACAGGTCTCGAGCTTGTTTAGATTGCATTACCTTAGGTTGGTATATATTGGACAGGCATAAAGTAGGGTGAAGATAAGGTGGGAATTGGCTACTGAAATCTTTGCTGCTTTGGTGAGAAGTTGCTTATTTCTGTATAACGCTCCTAGTTTTTTGTGGACTTTTTTTTTATGATCATGGATATGTGAATATCAAATTTTAGTTTATTGTCTATTTCCACTCCTAGCAATTTGGTGTGTTCTGTTGGGTGTATAGTGGTGTTGTCTTTTGCTGTGATGTTAAAGTGAGAGTTGTTTTGAGTATGTTTGGTGGGTTGGAAGATGAGTAGTTTAGTTTTGTTTGGGTTAAGTATTAATTGGGCATTGAATAACCATGTTTCAACAGAGGAAAAGGCTTCCTGTGTGACTTTTTGCAGTTTGGATTGGGCTGAGCAGATGATGGTTGAGTCATCTGCGTATTGTATGAGTGTGCCATGTTTGGTGGCAGTGGCTAGATTATTGGTGAAAATAGAGAAGAATAGGGGTCCAAGGATGGATCCTTGGGGAACCTCTATAGAGACAGGTAGTTGGGGAGATATGTAATTCTGCCATACAATGGATTGTTGGTGGTCAGACAGGTAACTCTGAAACCAGTTGGTGACTGATTGAGAGAAGGATAGGTTACTGAGGACAGAGATGAGATGTTTGTGTGGGACCATGTCAAATGCTTTAGATAGGTCTAGGAAAGTAGCAGAGGAGAGCTAGCCATTGTTTTTATACTGATGGATAGTGTTAGTAAAGGAAAGTAAGGCAGTGGTGGTGCTATGGTTTGGTCAGAAACCATGTTTAGTACTGGAAAGGAGGTTGTTAGTAAGGAGGTAGTCTGAGACCTGAGAGTGAATTCATCTCTCTAGTATTTTGGAGAGTGGAGAGAGAATAGCTATGGGGTGGTAACTGGTTAGTTCTGTGGAGGGGCCATCTTTGTGGAAGGGAATTATATGTGATACTTTCCATAGTGTGGGAACATAGCTTTCTGACAGAGATTGGTTAATCAAGATGGATACTGGGTAGGCCAGAGCATCAGCTGTGATTTGTAGGTATTCACTTGGGAGGTTGTCTGCTGTAATTTGGTGGGCTTAAGTTTAGCTAAGAGTTTTTTATGTTGGAGGTAGGAACAGGAGAAAAAGGGAATACAGTGGGGAGATTACTAGTTGAAGGTGTGGCTTGGAGAGGAGGGGGCTGTGGTGCCTAGCTAGTGATAGTATGGTTTGTGTGAAGTGTGTGTTGAATGAGGTAGCAATATTTCAGAGGCGTGAGGGATGTTAGGAGGAGGGGTACTGACTTTACCTGGGTGGAGGATGGAGTTTATGGAGGACCAGAATTGTTTGGGGTTGTGTTGGGAGAAGTCTAGGGCAGACTGGTAGAATTGGGATTTGTCCTGTTTTATAAGCTTTTTGACTCTATTGCGCAGTTCTAGGAATTTCTGTCTAGTTGAGGGGGTTTTGGTTTTGCACCAGTGCTCCCAGGCTTTATCCCTGTTTTTCATTTCTGACTTAGTGGTTTTCTGTAGCCATGGGGGAGAGTTGTGCTTTAGTTCTGGAAAGTCTTATGGGGGCGTGGTAATTAAGAATGCTCAGGAAGGTAGTATTAAAAAATTCAACTGCGTCATCAAGACTGAAGTACTTTACAGGATGCCAGTTACATTCTTTGAGGGATGAGATAAATGCGAGTAGGTTAAAGTTTAGTTTTTTTTATGTATTTGCCAGTAGATGACAGGTTTAACTTGATATAGGTGTTTTTTGAGTAGGAATGTTGGGGAGTGATCACTGAGGTTATCCAATAAGCAGCCTGCTATATATGACTGGAGGCTCTTACTGACTAATATCCAATCCAGGGTAGTGTGCTTGTTGGAGTTTTTATTTATCTCAGTTGGTGACTGGACTAGTTGAGTGAATCCATGAAGGTTTAGATGATGGGTTGGATGGTTGCCAGAACAGGATTGCCAGTCAATATTGAAATCACTTAAAATTATAGTTTCTTGAGGGAGATGGTAGGTAGTCCATCTGAGGAGGTTTTCTAGTGGAGGGATGTTTTGGCCAAGTGGGAAGTAGCATCCAATTATGTTGATGGTTTTATTTCTTTTTATTTTGAGGTTGGTATATATTATTTCTTCATTGCCTATTTGTGGAGCTGATGATTTTAAGATCTGGATGTTTAGATGCTATTTAAATATTATAGCTATACTGCTTCCTTTCTTGTTTAGTCTTAATATGCCGTAACCGGTAGGGAGGATTTGATCACTGATAATGTGAGGTTTTAGCCAGGTTTCTGTCAGGATGACTATATCTGGGGAGTACAAGTCTATGGTGGCATGGAGTTCATGGACCTTGTTGGATATACTTCTAATATTTAGGCTTAGTAGAAGGAGGTCACTTGGTTTTCTATTGGCTGTGATTTGGGAGAAGTTGTGATTTCTAGTCTGATTATGAGGAGTGGGGTTGGAGATGGCAGAGTCAGGGTTAGAGAGGATGTCACCACTTAGGGCTAGTTTTGATATGCACGAGGTTATTAGTTTTCTCAGTTTTTGAATGTGTTTCTTTATTAGGGAAACTTTATGATTGTGCTCTGTGGGTAATAGGTATGGTGGGAGGGTTACTATGTTAAGTTGTAGGGATGCTTTCTGTTTGAATAATATAGTTGATAGAATATGTGGGGGTGCATAGGGATGGTTCCTGAGTTGGTGGTGTGAGTAGTAATACAGTGGTAGTGGTTGAGTTGGGGAATGATGGGGTTTTGGTAGGATGTAAGATATGCAATGAGAGTTCATGCAGTGAGCATAGGTATGGTATGCTTATACATGTTATCTGAGGAGGAGTGATAGTAGTGGGAAGATGGAGGAGATAGTGTTGGGTTTAGTGCCATGGTTGGCTGTTGGAAAGATGGGAGGGGTCTGCGTGTGTAATAAAGGTAGGACCACTGGAGGCAGGTGAAAATTGGGGGCAAGGTGGGGAGCAAAGTGGGCAGAGACCCTGTTAGTTGCTCTTACGAGGGGGCTGCAAACAATCAATTAACAGAGTAAACTGATATAAGAACATATGATAGTGAATGTGGAGACTCGGGTAGGTACCCTGTAGTTCCACGAACTATCAGTTAGCAGTGCCCCGGTTCAAGCAGTTTTAGTAAGTTTTATGGCAGGGCTGAGCATAAACTTTTCAAAGGGTGGTTGTAGTTTTAAAAATCGTGCCTGCCACAGGTAATATTTATTAACTTTGGGATTGGCTTAAGCTAATAAACAGGGAAGGGGAGGGAAAGAACAAGGGTGTGAGCAGGCATTTCTTTTGTACTGCTGCTAATGAGCCAAGACCCAAGCAAAGACAAGTTTGTGTTTAAGAAACAATCAGAATTGACCAAGGACTGCTCTGAAGCTGTAAGTCATTTCTTAACCATTTCTCGGGTGGGAAAACAGGATAACCTTGTACCAGTAGGCGACTGTGGGCTCAGTTTAAATTAACAAACACACAGTATTTGATCAGTTATGGATACTATTTGCTAACAGAAGGGAATAAAAGAGAAAATGGAAGATGAGTGTGTGCAGGGGGCTATTTACAAGCCAAAGCAGAGTGCTCTCCAGGGGATAATGAATATTAGCTCAAACAGGTAGACACATACTCAAAGTTACCTTTAGCTGTTTGTGTTTGCAGACAGTTCAGACCCGGACTGCGCTTTTCTTATAACAATGTATCCACCAGTTGATAAAAAGGGTGGTACAGCAGCTCAATACTTAGAGTGGTGTTAGGTCTAGCAAAGAAGAGTACAGAGAGGAGTAAGCACTTTTGAGATGGTAAAGATACATTATAAAGATTACAAAACAAACTGAGGTAATAGCTACTGCATACAGGAAAATATGTCTTGAATCAACTACTAGTATATGCAGATACTGAGCCAATTGGAAAAACACATCCATGAGAAGGGACCTCTGCTGACAGGTATGCAGTCACAGATAAAAATATAGCGAGCAGCACTCTGTCCTGGGTCTCTAATATAATGGGACCCTTTACAAGGGTAATCATGCTTACAGAACTTAGAAGAACTTTAACTTTGCAATATCCACGTTCTTATATTACTAGACAAAGCTTTTAAACTTTCTCATGTTAAAATGTCTAGCATTTTTATTTTGCTTCTATCAGATTCTAGCCATAGCACTCACATATGAGTCATTATTTATTTATTGAACAGGAAAAACTGACTGGGTAGGAGCCTGTTTTCAGTGAAGGCCCAGGGAGGAAATCTCCAAAGTATTACAAAACATTTTAAGAACAATAATTTTACAGCCAGATTTTAGTTAGGAAGTCTTTTAGAATGGTTTTGAGGGAGGGTATAGACCTGATGGATATGAGTAAGGAGTTCCAGACCTTAGCAACCTTGTACAAATACAGACAATGCCCAGCAGATTTGATAGGTTTGTAGACAGACAGGAGTTTTTGGTCACTAGATCAGAATGACCAACTAGGATCATAGATGAGTAGAATGTTTTTAGTGCTGGACAGGCAGTTGGATGATGAATAATTTTATAGGTGGTAAGAAGTTGTGCAGATGATAGGTGATTTGGCAGTTCTAACCAATTTAGGCTTTTCAGTGCTCTACAGTGGTGGGTTCTGAAAGGGGTATGTGCTGCAAATTTAGCAACTTTGTTAAAGCATTGTTCAAGTTTTAATTTTTGTGAAGCCTGGAAGTTAGGATGGGAGCACCCAGGGTTGCCAGATTTCCAACAGGCCAGATAGAGACAAAAAAAAAAAAAAAAGGTCTTTCACACTAAGTGAAGACCAAAAAAAAAAGGTGTTTAATGTGGAACATCGCAGTTCTGCATTAAACACAAGTAGCTGTGTGCTTGGCGATTTTTCATTGGCCCATATGCCGGTATGCAAGCCAATCGAAAAAAAAAAACAAAGCGGAGACTATTTCGCCAGGATTTTAACCAGCAGAGCAGGACTTGGGATCAGGATGTTGATCCTGGGACAGTCCCACTCAAATAGGGACGTCTGGCACCTCTGGGAGTACCATAAACAATAGTGGGGTAGAGATAAGTAGTGTCAAATGTAGTTTTAGTTAGTGTCACTCTTCTGGTGTACATTATGATGTTGTAGTTTGGGTGTTCGTTTAAGTAGTTTATTGTATACAAACACATCAGGATGGATGGCACAAACATTGAACTTAAACTAGCTGACTACATCAGTGATGGCGAGCCTATGACATGTGTATCATAGTTCACATGCCACAATGTTTTGGGTGACACACCAGCGTTCACCAACACCCAAGTTACCAAAGAAACTGAATGAACAAAAATGTAAGAAATATGTGACCCTGCACGTATCTAGTAAAATTCAGCAACAAAAAGTCATTAATTGATGTTAATCAAATCAAATACAATGTGTTCCATATTTGTTTCAGTTCAATTAAACAATTACTATTAAATATAGGGTAGCACTGTTTTAAGCCCAATTATCAGTGTGCATATCATTTTCTCTGTTATAAGTCACTGATTTTTCTTTTACCTTTATAATAGATAGCAGCACATGATTGGACTGTATTTTTTTAAATAAATGAATATGTAAAGAATTGTTTCTCTTTTGTTAGGGGGAAACAGGCCAGCAGAGTCAAGGCATTTTCTGAATTTTTGACACACATAGCCCAAAAGGATCACCATCACTGGACTACATATAGGCATTCTCTCACGCTGGCTGTTCACTCAAAATGGCACTCTTACTTGCACGTGCTCAGTACTTACATGCACATGCAAGCTCACTGGAAAGCTTCTTAAAGGTATATCACACACTCTGATCTATATCCTCCGTCTTTACTGAGCTGTCTCATATAAGCAATGACATTTCAATAGGCATGCAATTATACAGACACTAATAAAGAAAAACAACAGTCATGTCCACATTGCTGTGTATCTGGAACTAGGTTTCGAGATGCGACCAGATCTCATGACATAATAGTTAGGACTGGGTTTAGCAACAGGGACAGTCACTGGGGATTTTCTCAGGAACAGGAATTGCTGACGGAATATCATCTGGAACAAGAACATTGGACAAGTCATTCTGAGAACTAAAGGCTTTGTCACAGGCAAGATGCTGTAACACCAGTTCAGACACTTAACAAATGCTTCCAATTTAATCTGAATTCCATTCCGTGTGATTCCATAATGTATGATCTCAGCTCTTGTCACAAACTTTTCACAAATCTGATGTAATCAAAACCAAACCTTTTGACGTCTGCATCCTCACTGCCTCCCCTTTTTGTAAAGAACAAACACTTCTTCAAAAGATGGGCTTTTACTGCTCTGTTGTTTTTAGGACAGGGAAGCAATAAATTACTGCTGATTGGTAGTGTGGTTTTGGTTTGTGTCGCCATAAGTCTCTGGGCAGGTGAACCAAGATGATTATCACAAGGAATGTTTCTGAGATTTAACAAGTTAAGAAAAAGATTGGTATTGTCACGTCTGGATTTCTCTAACAGCTGTTTTGCTTCACACTTGTGACTGCATCTTCATATTGTTACTTTAATTTGTTTCACTTGTTTACTAACCAGGTGAAGTTAACCCTGTGTTTAAACACAGACACACACACACACACACACACACACACACACACCTGGACTTTTATTAAAAAAAAATTAGTAGAAGTGCACATACATCACTCTAAAAAATTCTGGACAGCCATTAAAGAAATCTTGCATCCTGGCCATAAATTCAACCGTAACCCCTCTCCCAATAACTCATCACTCAAAACTGCAATACTATGCTGCAGCTCATATTTCACTAATAGTATAGCAACTATAACCAAAGATTCCACAACATCTAATCCTAATCCTGCACAGTAGCTGTGTATCACCACATCCATTTTCACCTTCAAACCTATGCCCATATCCTATATAAAACTATTCATAAACTAACTAAAACGATGCTCTGCTTCAGCTGCTGACCTGCCAAGTGACTAGCTTAAAATAGCAGCCAATAGCATTACTTACCCTGTCTATATTCTTATAAATAGGTCAGTCCAGGAATCCCACATTCTATCTCTTTCTCCTGCTCTCTGGAAAAAAGTCACACATTATCCCGCTGTACAAAGGATGAAATTCAACAGACATTACCAACTTTAGACCAATAGCAATCTTATCCCCCTCCCTAAAGTACCTGAAAAATGTATTCAAAAACAGTTGCCAAACTATCTCCTGCAGGAAGAACTCCTTTCTCCCACATAAAGTACTAACACTGCATTTCTAACCGATACAGATACTGTCTGTTAAGCTAAAGATAACAGTAACATAGTCTCTTCCTTGTTTCTAGACTTGTCTAAAGCCTTTGACAGAGTTTCTTACAGCAAACTTTTACTTATTAGTCCTCATTAGGTCTTTCTCAGCCCACCCTTTCATGGCTCAAAAGCTACCTATCCAATAGGTAACTGTCAGTAAAATAGTACTCCACCCTCTTTCCTTATCTTCCAGTCACCATCGGTATACCACAAGGCTCTGTCTTTGGTTCCCTCCTCTTTAACATCTGACAAACACCCTACACACATCCACACAACAACCCTCCCTAATATGGTATGAAAATGACTCCACACTCATTTTCACATCTGACAACATGACACACCCTCAAAAATTACTCAGGAAGCTTTTAACAGCAACTGCAATGTGGTTTAATAACTCACAACTCATGCCCAGACCTAAAAAGGCCAAACTACTATTTTTCCCCAAATCCCTATCTAATGAAAAAACAAAATATAAAGTCCTTTCTCTTGATAATACTACCATTGAAATCACTAATAATAGCAAACTGTTAGGGGTGATAGTGGATGATAATCTTATATTTAACTTGTATATACAAAATCGTATAAGAAAAACTCATCAAAACTAGGGATGTTTTACAGAGCCCAAAACTTTCTCACTGATGTAACTGTAGATCAGAGTGTGTGATATAACTTTAGAATTGCTGACTTGTAAACTGTGTACCATTGTCAGAAATAACTCTTTCTGGACTACCATAGACTGAAAAATGACACTTCAACTTAGTAATGACAGTCAAAAGCAAGAGGTTCACTGCTAGCCAACCAAGTGAACGCTCCGTGACTATGCTTCTTTAAAAACTAAAATATCAACAATGGTAAAAACGGAGCAAAAGCGGAACTATATAATATTCAACTCTAGTTTATTCTTCAGTAAAAATAAAGAAAACGGATGAGCGCGCTTTCGCTTATAGCTTCATCAGATCCATTAATAAATATCATTCCCTCAAGGCATTTATACAAAGATTCAAAACGCTAATGGCCAATCTAGCTTCTGCATCAATTATTACCTTAAAGGAACAACATGTATTATATAGCCTCATGCATCTAACTATCTGTCCTTTGATTACTTTGGTTTTAGTGTAGTTAGGATGCATACTACTACTATGTAGAACATTATTCTTTCTAATGGATTTCCTGTACATGGAGGTATGAACATAATTGAGTGTATCTCTTGTAACTTTTACATCTAGAAACTTTATTTTTCTATGTGAGTATTTGTATGTGAAATTCAAAAAGGGGGTAATGGTATTAATGAAATTTAGAAATTGCTGCAAATTATCTTCGTTATCATGCCACAACAGAAAAATATCATCAACAAAATGTTTATACCATATAATAGACTTAGCAAAAACGTTATCTGTCAAAATATTCTCAGTTTCCCATTGTACAAGTGCTAGGTTGGCGTAGCTATTGGCACAAGCAGTGCCCATAGCCATGCCAACTTTCTGTATATAAAACTTGTCGCCAAACACAAAGATATTATTTTCTAGGATGATCTCAAGTAAGGTACAAATAAGTCGAATTTTGGTCTTTTCTATTAATTTTTCTATTGTTTCAAAAGTTTTCATAATAATTTTGAATATTTTTATCAATATGTCACAGTTTTGGACATTACATTTAATAAGCAATTCATTTTAGCATTCTGAGTACTTCATTTTATATTTGTAGTGAAAGAAATCATTTAAGAGAGTTTTAGTACCTGGAATTTGTTTCTGACCAGTTTTGTGAGTCATTTGAGCAGTAGGGATGATCCACTCCTGTATATTCCCCCAACTTTAACTGGTTGCCTCATGGCTGTGTCGATGGATCCCATTCTGATACCATGTCACTCTTCTTGCATACAAGTTGAGGCTTGGGTGTTCATTTAAGTAGTTTATTGTATACAAACACATCAGGGCAGATGGCAAGAGCATTGAATTTAAACAAACTAGCTAACGAACTGACTGACTACATCATGCATGCTCTCACTTTGGCTGCTCACTCAAAATGGCACTCTTGCTTGCACATGCTCAGTGCCTATATCCATGTGCTAGGTCACTGGAAAGCTTCTTAAAGTTATATCACACACTCTGATCTACAGTTACATCAGTGAGAAAGTTTTGGGCTCTGTAAAACATCCCTAGTTTTGATGAGTTTTTCTTATACGATTTTGTATATACAAGTTAAATATAAGATTATCATCCACTATCACCCCTAACAGTTTGCTATTATTAGTGATTTCAATGGTAGTATTATCAAGAGAAAGGACTTTATATTTTGTTTTTTCATTAGATAGGGATTTGGGGAAAAATAGTAGTTTGGCCTTTTTAGGTCTGGGCATGAGTTGTGAGTTATTAAACCACATTGCAGTTGCTGTTAAAAGCTTCCTGAGTAATTTTTGAGGGGTGTGTCATGTTGTCAGATGTGAAAATGAGTGTGGAGTCATTTTCATACCATATTAGGGAGGGTTGTTGTGTGGATGTGTGTAGGGTGTTTGTCAGATGTTAAAGAGGAGGGAACAAAGACAGAGCCTTGTGGTATACCGATGGTGACTGGAAGATAAGGAAAGAGGGTGGAGTACTATTTTACTGACAGTTACTTATTGGATAGGTAGCTTTTGAGCCATGAAAGGGTGGGCTGAGAAAGACCTAATGAGGACTAATAAGTAAAAGTTTGCTGTAAGAAACTCTGTCAAAGGCTTTAGACAAGTCTAGAAACAAGGAAGAGACTATGTTACTGTTATCTTTAGCTTAACAGACAGTATCTGTATCGGTTAGAAATGCAGTGTTAGTACTTTATGTGGGAGAAAGGAGTTCTTCCTGCAGGAGATAGTTTGGCAACTGTTTTGAATACATTTTTCAGGTACTTTAGGGAGGGGGATAAGATTGCTATTGGTCTAAAGTTGGTAATGTCTGTTGAATTTCATCCTTTGTACAGCGGGATAATGTGTGACTTTTTTCCAGAGAGAGGGAGAAAGAGATAGAATGTGGGATTCCTGGACTGACCTATTTATAAGAATATAGACAGGGTAAGTAATGCTATTGGCTGCTATTTTAAGCTAGTCACTTGGCAGGTCAGCAGCTGAAGCAGAGCATCGTTTTAGTTAGTTTATGAATAGTTTTATATAGGATATGGGCATAGGTTTGAAGGTGAAAATGGATGTGGTGATACACAGCTACTGTGCAGGATTAGGATTAGATGTTGTGGAATCTTTGGTTATAGTTGCTATACTATTAGTGAAATATGAGCTGCAGCATAGTATTGCAGTTTTGAGTGATGAGTTATTGGGAGAGGGGTTACGGTTGAATTTATGGCCAGGATGCAAGATTTCTTTAATGGCTGTCCAGAATTTTTTAGAGTGATGTATGTGCACTTCTACTAATTTTTTTTTTAATAAAAGTCCAGGTGTGTGTGTGTGTGTGTGTGTGTCTGTGTTTAAACACAGGGTTAACTTCACCTGGTTAGTAAACAAGTGAAACAAATTAAAGTAACAATATGAAGATGCAGTCACAAGTGTGAAGCAAAACAGCTGTTAGAGAAATCCAGACGTGACAATACCAATCTTTTTCTTAACTTGTTAAATCTCAGAAACATTCCTTGTGATAATCATCTTGGTTCACCTGCCCAGAGACTTATGGCGACACAAACCAAAACCACACTACCAATCAGCAGTAATTTATTGCTTCCCTGTCCTAAAAACAACAGAGCAGTAAAAGCCCATCTTTTGAAGAAGTGTTTGTTCTTTACAAAAAGGGGAGGCAGTGAGGATGCAGACGTCAAAAGGTTTGGTTTTGATTACATCAGATTTGTGAAAAGTTTGTGACAAGAGCTGAGATCATACATTATGGAATCACACGGAATGGAATTCAGATTAAATTGGAAGCATTTGTTAAGTGTCTGAACTGGTGTTACAGCATCTTGCCTGTGACAAAGCCTTTAGTTCTCAGAATGACTTGTCCGCTTTGTTTTTTTTTTCAGATTTGTGAAAAGTTTGTGACAAGAGCTGAGATCATACATTATGGAATCACACGGAATGGAATTCAGATTAAATTGGAAGCATTTGTTAAGTGTCTGAACTGGTGTTACAGCATCTTGCCTGTGACAAAGCCTTTAGTTCTCAGAATGACTTGTCCAATGTTCCTGTTCCAGATGATATTCCGTCAGCAATTCCTGTTCCTGAGAAAATCCCCAGTGACTGTCCCTGTTGCTAAACCCAGTCCTAACTATTATGTCATGAGATCAGGTCGCATCTCGAAACCTAGTTCCAGATACACAGCAATGTGGACATGACTGTTGTTTTTCTTTATTAGTGTCTGTATAATTGCATGCCTATTGAAATGTCATTGCTTATATGAGACAGCTCAGTAAAGACGGAGGATATAGATCAGAGTGTGTGATATACCTTTAAGAAGCTTTCCAGTGAGCTTGCATGTGCATGTAAGTACTGAGCACGTGCAAGTAAGAGTGCCATTTTGAGTGAACAGCCAGCGTGAGAGAATGCCTATATGTAGTCCAGTGATGGTGATCCTTTTGGGCTATGTGTGTCAAAAATTCAGAAAATGCCTTGACTCTGCTGGCCTGTTTCCCCCTAACAAAAGAGAAACAATTCTTTACATATTCATTTATTTAAAAAAATACAGTTCAATCATGTGCTGCTATCTATTATAAAGGTAAAAGAAAAATCAGTGACTTATAACAGAGAAAATGATATGCACACTGATAATTGGGCTTAAAACAGTGCTACCCTATATTTAATAGTAATTTTTTAATTGAACTGAAACAAATATGGAACACATTGTATTTGATTTGATTAACATCAATTAATGACTTTTTGTTGCCGAATTTTAATAGATACGTGCAGGGTCACATATTTCTTACATTTTTGTTCATTCGGTTTCTTTGGTAACTTGGGTGTTGGTGAACGCTGGTGTGTCACCCAAAACATTGTGGCATGTGAACTATGATACACATGTCATAGGCTCGCCATCACTGATGTAGTCAGCTAGTTTAAGTTCAATGTTTGTGCCATCCATCCTGATGTGTTTGTATACAATAAACTACTTAAACGAACACCCAAACTACAACATCATAATGTAAACCAGAAGAGTGACACTAACTAAAACTACATTTGACACTACTTATCTCTACCCCACTATTCTTTATGGTACTCCCAGAGGTGCCAGACGTCCCTATTTGAGTGGGACTGTCCCAGGATCAACATCCTGATCCCAAGTCCTGCTCTGCTGGTTAAAATCCTGGCGAAATAGTCTCCGCTTTGTTTTTTTTTTTCGATTGGCTTGCATACCGGCATATGGGCCAATGAAAAATCGCCAAGCACACAGCTACTTGTGTTTAATGCAGAACTGCGATGTTCCACATTAAACACCTTTTTTTTTTGGTCTTCACTTAGTGTGAAAGACCTTTTTTTTTTTTTTGTCTCTATCTGGCCTGTTGGAAATCTGGCAACCCTGTGTGCTCCCATCCTAACTTCCAGGCTTCACAAAAATTAAAACTTGAACAATGCTTTAACAAAGTTGCTAAATTTGCAGCACATACCCCTTTCAGAACCCACCACTGTAGAGCACTGAAAAGCCTAAATTGGTTAGAACTGCCAAATCACCTATCATCTGCACAACTTCTTACCACCTATAAAATTATTCATCATCCAACTGCCTGTCCAGCACTAAAAACATTCTACTCATCTATGATCCTAGTTGGTCATTCTGATCTAGTGACCAAAAACTCCTGTCTGTCTACAAACCTATCAAATCTGCTGGGCATTGTCTGTATTTGTACAAGGTTGCTAATGTCTGGAACTCCTTACTCATATCCATCAGGTCTATACCCTCCCTCAAAACCATTCTGAAAGACTTCCTAACTAAAATCTGGCTGTAAAATTATTGTTCTTAAAATGTTTTGTAATACTTTGGAGATTTCCTCCCTGGGCCTTCACTGAAAACAGGCTCCTACCCAGTCAGTTTTTCCTGTTCAATAAATAAATAATGACTCATATGTGAGTGCTATGGCTAGAATCTGATAGAAGCAAAATAAAAATGCTAGACATTTTAACATGAGAAAGTTTAAAAGCTTTGTCTAGCAATATAAGAACGTGGATATTGCAAAGTTAAAGTTCTTCTAAGTTCTGTAAGCATGATTACCCTTGTAAAGGGTCCCATTATATTAGAGACCCAGGACAGAGTGCTGCTCGCTATATTTTTATCTGTGACTGCATACCTGTCAGCAGAGGTCCCTTCTCATGGATGTGTTTTTCCAATTGGCTCAGTATCTGCATATACTAGTAGTTGATTCAAGACATATTTTCCTGTATGCAGTAGCTATTACCTCAGTTTGTTTTGTAATCTTTATAATGTATCTTTACCATCTCAAAAGTGCTTACTCCTCTCTGTACTCTTCTTTGCTAGACCTAACACCACTCTAAGTATTGAGCTGCTGTACCACCCTTTTTATCAACTGGTGGATACATTGTTATAAGAAAAGCGCAGTCCGGGTCTGAACTGTCTGCAAACACAAACAGCTAAAGGTAACTTTGAGTATGTGTCTACCTGTTTGAGCTAATATTCATTATCCCCTGGAGAGCACTCTGCTTTGGCTTGTAAATAGCCCCCTGCACACACTCATCTTCCATTTTCTCTTTTATTCCCTTCTGTTAGCAAATAGTATCCATAACTGATCAAATACTGTGTGTTTGTTAATTTAAACTGAGACCACAGTCGCCTACTGGTACAAGGTTATCCTGTTTTCCCACCTGAGAAATGGTTAAGAAATGACTTACAGCTTCAGAGCAGTCCTTGGTCAATTCTGATTGTTTCTTAAACACAAACTTGTCTTTGCTTGGGTCTTGGCTCATTAGCAGCAGTACAAAAGAACTGCCTGCTCACACCCTTGTTCTTCCCCTCCCCTTCCCTGTTTATTAGCTTAAGCCAATCCCAAAGTTAATAAATATTACCTGTGGCAGGCACCATTTTTAAAACTACAACCACCCTTTGAACAGTTTATGCTCAGCCCTGCAATAAAACTTACTAAAACTGCTTGAACTGGGGCACTGCTAACTGATAGCTCGTGGAACTACAGGGTACCTACCCAAGTCTCCACATTCACTATCATATGTTCTTATATCAGTTTACTCTGTTACTGGATTGTTTCCAGCCCCCTCATAAGAGCAACTAACAGGGTCTCTGCCCACTTTACTCCCCACCTTGCCCCCAATTTCCACCCGCCCCTAGTGGTCCTACCTTTATTACACACGCAAACCCCTCCCATTCTTCCCAACAGCCAACTATGGCACTAAACCCAACACTACCTCCTCCATCTTCCCACTACTATCACTCCTCCTCAGATAACATGTATAAGCATACCATACCTATGCTCACTGCATGCACTCTCATTGCATATCTTACATCCTACCAAAACTCCATCATTCCCCAACTCAACCACTACCACTGTACTACTACTCACACCACCAACTCAGGAACCATCCCTATGCACCCCCCACATATTCTATCAATTATATTACTCAAACAAAAAACATCCCTACAACTTAACATAGTAACCCTCCCACCATACCTATTACCCACAGAGCACAATCATAAAGTTTCCCTAATAAACAAACACATTCAAAAACTGAGAAAACTAATAACCTCATGCATATCAAAACTAGCCCTAAGTGGTGACATCCACCCCAACCCTGACCCTACCATCTCCAACCCCACTGCTCGTAATCAGACTAGAAACCACAACTTCTCTCAAATCACAGCCAATAGAAAGCCAAGTGACCTCCTTCTACTAAGCCTAAGTATTAGAAGTATATCCAACAAGGTCCATGAACTCCATGCCACCATAGACTTGTAATCCCCAGATATAGTCATCCTGACAGAAACCTGGCTAAAACCTCACATTATCAGTGATCAAATCAAAATAGAGTGCCTTCACAGGAGGATGTATGTAAGTTATTAATAAATACATTAAATAGTAATGGGCCAAGGATGGATCCTTGAGGTACACCTGTGGACGTGATGTGATATGGGGAGATAGAGCCCTGCCATTTTACTGTTTGCTGCCTGTCAGCTGGGTAGCTAGAAAATCACTGAAGTGAGGATGAGGATAGACCAATGCTTTAAAGTTCTTTAAGGAGTTTGGGGTGAGATACCCTGTCAAATGCTTTTTACAAATCTAGAAATATTGCAGATACTAGTTTGCCAGTGTCACAGGCTTTGTTGACAGAGTAAAAGAAAGATAATAAGGCTGTTGAGGTATGCTGAGCAGGTCTAAAGCTATGTTGAGTGTGGGAAAGTAGGTCATTGTGTGTAAAATCGTGGAGAAGTTGTAAGTGCACACATTTCTCTAGAATCTTAGAGAGGGGGGACAAGATTGCAATAGAATGAAAGCTTGTGATGTCAGTGGCGTTGCCTCCATTATGTAAAGGGATAATGTGTGATCTTGTCCATAGGTTAGGGACATGTGATTCTGCTATGGATCTATTAATTAAGATGCTAACAGGGAATGCTATGGCAAGCTTTAGGTATTCTGGTGGGAGGTTGTCTGCTGAAGTTGAACAAGGTTTCAGTTTTTCCTGTAGTTTTTTTTATTTGACATAAAGGGATATGCTGAAAAGTAAGCTGGAGATGGTTTGTTTTTTTGTTTATGAGTAAGGGGTTGTGTGTGTGTGTGTGTGTGTGTGTGTGTGTGTGTGTGTGTGTGTGTGTGTGTGTGTGCGTGTGTGTGCGTGTGTGTGCGTGTGTGTGTGTGTGTGTGTGTGTGTGTGTGTGTGTGTAATGTGTTGGGTGTGTAGAGGTTAGTATTAGGGGTATTAGTAGAAGTAGTGAGTTGGGGTGGACGAGTTTACTTTTAGGTTGGATATGGACTCTATAAAGTATGTGTTGAATTTGGTGTCTGTTTGAAGAGGTGGTATGTCAGGGTATGGACTGAAATTATTTTTATTTACTGGGTTGAGCAATGACATTACAGAGGACCATGATTTCTTAGGATTGTTTTTGTGGTTATCCTGAATGTAGGAAGAGTATGATTTTTTTGTCATGCAATATTTGTATTTTTATTTGATTGTGGAGTTGCCTGTATAAAGGAAGATTTATGTTGCTTTTAGCCTGGCATTCCATGCTTTGTCCCTGTCTTATTATTATTATTATTATTCATTAGAATTTTACATGATTAGGTGCGCCATGGGGCATGGTTATTTTTGTTCTCTGAGCGGTTAGGGAGTTAAGAATGTCGAGAAAGGTGCTGATGAAATGTTCAACTGCATTATTAAGGAGAAGTCTTTTTTAGGATGGACCAGTCTACAGCTTTTAGAGATTCATTAAATACCTATTTGCTGAAATTTTGCAGGTTTCGTATAGTTTCCAACTTGTGTGGCTTTAATTTATTAGTCAATTTATAACTGAGAGCAATCACTTTATAGCCAGAATAAAGCAATTAACAAAGAGATGCAAGTCAAACAGGTTTTCTGTCATTTCCTGAGACTAAATACCTGGCATATGCAGTATATCTACTGATCAAGCAAAAGGGGACAGTGGTCCTACTATTTCACAGAGCAGACGTATTTAACTGATTAAAGTTAATAGACAACAAGGTTCTTCATGATAAATATGCTTACATGAAACAATGACAAAAGTCTTAGTAAACTTGTAGATATAGGGCTTTGTGACAGAGTTCCTGCAATATAAAGGTCAGATGTCATGACCCTAGGTTCTGAAATGAAAGAAAGAAAAAATAAACTCTATTAAGTTGTAAAATTATATTGCAGCAATAAAGTTAATACTTATTATACAAAAAAAGGGACTACGGTAAGTCACAGCAAGAGAATACAGGGGAAATATGAGAGTAGAGTGATGGTGAAAAAGTATATGTATGTAAGCTAAAAGTAATTATAGTAGAAAGTATACTGAGAAGAGAACCACAGTAATGCCATGTGAATATACAAACAAATTATTAGAATGTGGCACTACACTGATAGGCACAATATAACACCATCACCTGGTATAATTCAGGGGATTAACCAGTACTATATATATATATATATATATATATATATATATATATATATATATATATATATATATATATAGTTCAATTCTCGGCTAGAGTGCCTTCTGTGTGGAGTCTGCATGTCCTCCCCACAGTCGAGTGGCCACAGAAAGACATGAGTGAATGGGCGTGCCTTCGCTGAAGGTTGGGCATCGGGCTGACAACTCGGCACCATAAAAATCTACTGCCAATCATTAGCGGACCAGAGTTCCGCTGTGGAGTCCCCTAACCGGGAAAAGCCAAAAAGACAAACAACAACAACATGGTTCCCCTTCAAAACATCTAAAACTCATAACATCAAAACATCAAAACCGTAACATCTAAAATTCGTAACATCTAAAACCTGTTAACATCGAATTTCATAACACCTAAAATGTATAATATTGAATAGTGTATCATCAAACGTGTTTAATGTTATAGTTTAATCTGTTAATCTTCTGGTATCACTATGAGATGTTGTAGTTTTTGTTTCTATAGTTATTATTTATATAGTGTACAAATTTATACTCTTTATATAGTGTTTATTTTCCCACTCTGTATGTGTTTTTTAGGCCATATAGGTAAGTGATATAGACATTATGTGTACATTATTTATGGTGATCGTGATACAGTGGGGTTAGAAAATTAACTTTTTCCCAGGTTTCCAATTACCTGATCAAACATTTAGGTTAGCGAATACCTAAACGTCAGTCTGGTAATAGAAAAAGGAAAAAAAACCACGAACAGCCGATTTAACGCAGGGAAAGAATTCCCTTGACCGTTATGCAGATTTTGCCCTTTTCCCCACTGTAGAGTGATCTCGGAGTTGGTATATTTAGTTGTGGGGGTGGGGGGCCCAGCCTCCCACATCGGGAGTGTGTGGGGGGGCAAAGCCCCCCTACTTCATTTTGGTTTATTTATTTTTTTGCAGCCAAGGGAATTCATTCCCTACATTAAATTGGCCGTTCGCTGTTTTACATTTTCGATATTACCAGTTTGACATTTAGGTATTCGTTAACCTAAACATTCGATCAGGTAATATAGACCCTTTTCCCACTGTAGTGTGATCTCGGAGTTGGTATATTTAATTTAGGGTGTGAGGGGGGGTGCAGGGGGGCTTGCCCCCCCTGCAGAAATGTAGGAAAAGTGTGTTTGTTAGTTTGGTGTCGTTATATGTGGAGGGGATGTTATTTTCATGCGATTTGTAGTGTTTGATGTTGTGATGCACATTTTAGATGTTATGAAATTCGATGTTGTGGATTTTAGATGTTTTGGGTTTTAGATGTTATGGTTTCGATGTTATGATTTTAGATGTCATGGGTTTTAGATATTTTGAAGGGGAACCATATATGGATAGATAGATATACAGATACACATAAAGGTTATGCGATCTGAATGAAATTGCTACAAATATAACATACTATCAATGTCTTTACACTGATTTACATAGTCTTAGAACAAATAGAAATGTAATAAAATATGACACATACTTGCTCTATGAAGGAAGACAGTGAATGAGTGTAAGAAGAGACAACACTGAGGGGATATTTAGCAATACATTCTACTATAGAGACAACCCTATCCTCAGGTCAATTTATAGGTTAATTTATAACTGAGAGCAATGACTTTATAGCCAGAAGAAAGCAATTAAAGAGATGCAAGTAAAACAGGTTTTCTTTCATTTACTGAGACTAATTACCGGGCATATGCAGTATAGTCTCAGTATAGTTTAAGACTGTGGGGACTTGCTCCCATAGCAGGGATGCAGGGGGGCTTACACCCTACAAAAATGTTTGTGTTTTGCAGCCTAGGAAGGAGTACCACCACCACCTTATCTTTTTTGCTCTTACTCTATGCTGCTTTTTATCTTCAAAGGGTATCTGTGGACAAAATGTATCTTCAGTTTTTTCTGCTTTCTTTACTTGCAGACAGCTGTTGCTTAGAGTCTGA
Source organism: Protopterus annectens (assembly GCF_019279795.1). Lineage (NCBI taxonomy): Eukaryota > Metazoa > Chordata > Ceratodontiformes > Protopteridae > Protopterus > Protopterus annectens. Next base: position 429,886,811 of record NC_056737.1, read on the forward strand.
GTTGCTGATTTATGTCACTTTCAGTTTATGTCACTTTCAGTTCTCACTTTGCCCTAAACGTTTTCATTTATGTATTTTGCAACTATTTTTGTCCTGTCTGTTTCTGTTCTAGCACTTCTTGTATGTCTTTGCATAGACTTAGGTTTATAGGTCCCTAGGTAGTTACTAGGCATGCACTCCAGGAGACCATCAAGGAGCCTAGTCCAAATTCCCACTTGCCCCAAAGAACTGCCTGGTTAAGTGACTTGCTCAAGTTCATACAGCAGCCATATGAGGGTAGAAAGATTTAAACTATGTACCTTTGGCACCACTGGCACATGAAGCAGGTGATTGGCAAGACAGAGCTTCACTCGGCTGTGCTATCTAAGGTACAGTTTTCCTTCTATTGCTATAAAGGCATCTCTTTCACTTTTAATATTGTGTTGCTCTGTTATTTAGGATGTTTTCTGTTGATATAGAGGGTCCTTCTTACTGTCTAACCACAACTAAATTCTATCCCTTTTTGCAGATTTTTTTTCCCCAACTCCTTTCTCGTGTTTTTCATTCTGGACCTCAAAACGAGTTTCACTGTCTGTCAAACCCCCCCCCCCCATTTTTATATTGAATGGGTGCATCAAGGTGCTGCTCTACATCCTTTTTGTTAGGTGTATCAGCCTGTTACTTGGTTTTACAAATTATCACTCCTCCTGAATTTTCTATGATGCTTTGAAATGGAGAAAATCATCTTCATATTATATCATGAGTCGAATTATTGGTTACAGCCACAGTATGTAAGCATTTTCCCTGAACTGCTTAAATTTCTACATGCATGTGAGAATATTCTTTTAATCATCGTAGATGCATATTATCTCTACTTTTAGTTGTTACTAACCTTATGTTTTCATTTATTTATTTATTTACATTTGTTGACCGGGAGTGTCCGACTGGACGTAGGTCCATTTTCAGCGGAAGCCCGGGGAGAAAAGCTCCACAGTTAAAATATACAGGCAGTAGTTACATTGGATTTACATAGTAATTAACAATTTGATCAACATAGCAATTAAAAATTACAAACATAGTTACAGATGAAGAACATAGTACATCAGTAGACAACTAGAATCTTTATCATCTGCGAAGTACATAGACATAAACAATTGTTACAATAAGAAGTTCCTGCTGTATAATAAGTAGTTAAGCTTCTGAGCATTCAAGTTTCCTATAATCAAGGTAATTCGTAGGGTTGAAAGAAAGGTAGTGGGTGGATGGGGGTGGGTGATATTAGAGGGGGAATTGCAAGGGCATAGCCAGCATGTTTTTAGGTGCGCTTTTAGTAAAGTTTTGAAGTGGGTGCATCATGGTACAGAGGTAATCGTGGGTGGGAGGGAGTTCCATAATTTGGCTATGGTGCAAGAGAATAGTGCTTCTCCAGCAGAGTTATTGGCTATAGTGAGCTGTAAGTGATTTTTGTTGCTGGATCTTAGTGGTCTGGTGGTGCGATAGGGTTGGAGTAGATTCTGGAGGGATGGGACTTTTAGTAGATGGTTTAATAGTTTGTGGGTGCGTGCAAGTTGATACCATTGAAGGAGGTGAGGGAGTTCAAGCCAGCCCAGTTCAGCAAGTGAGAGACATTGGTGACTACAGTAGGATGCTCCTGTGTCGAACTTGGCGATTTTGTTGTAGCAGGTCTCGAGCTTGTTTAGATCGCATTGCCTTAGGTTGGTATATATTGGACAGGCATAAAGTAGGGTGAAGATAAGGTGGGAATTTGCTACTGAAATCTTTGCTGCTTTGGTGAGAAGTTGCTTATTTCTGTATAACGCTCCTAGTTTTTTGTGGACTTTTTTATGATCATGGATATGTGAATGTCAAATTTTAGTTTATTGTCTATTTCCACTCCTAGCAATTTGGTGTGTTCTGTTGGGTGTATAGTGGTGTTGTCTTTTGCTGTGATGTTAAAGTGAGAGTTGTTTTGAGTATGTTTGGTGGGTTGGAAGATGAGTAGTTTAGTTTTGTTTGTGTTAAGTATTAATTGGGCATTGAATAACCATGTTTCAACAGAGGAAAAGGCTTCCTGTGTGACTTTTTGCAGTTTGGGTAGGGACTGGGCTGAGCAGATGATGGTTGAGTCATCTGCGTATTGTATGAGTGTGCCATGTTTGGTGGCAGTGGCTAGATTATTGGTGAAAATAGAGAAGAATAGGGGTCCAAGGATGGATCCTTGTGGAACCCCTATAGAGACAGGTAGTTGGGGAGATATGTCATTCTGCCATACAACAGATTGTTGGCGGTCAGACAGGTAACTCTGACACCAGTTGGTGACTGAGAGAAGGATAGGTTATTGTGGACAGAGATGAGATGTTTGTGTGGGACCATGTCAAATGCTTTAGATAGGTCTAGGAAAGTAGCAGAGGAGAGCTAGCCATTGTTTTTATACTGAAGGATAGTGTTAGTAAAGGAGAGTAAGGCAGTGGTGGTGCTATGGTTTGATCAGAAACCATGTTTAGTATTGGAAAGGAGGTTGTTAGTAAGGAGGTAGTCTGAGACCTGAGAGTGAATGCATCTCTCTAGTATTTTGGAGAGTGGAGAGAGAATAGCTATGGGGCAGTAACTGGTTAGTTCTGTGGAGGGGTCGTCTTTGTGGAAGGGAATTATATGTGATACTTTCCATAGTGTGGGAACATAGCTTTCTGACAGAGATTGGCTAATCAAGATGGATACTGGGTAGGCTAGAGCATCAGCTGTGATTTGTAGGTATTCATTTGGGAGGTTGTCTGCTGCTAATTTGGTGGTCTTAAGTTTAGCTAAGAGTTTGTTATGTTGGAGGTAGGAAGAGGAGAAAAAGGGAAGACAGTGGGGAGATTACTAGTTGAAGGTGTGGGTTGGAGAGGAGGGGGTTGTGTTGCCTAGCTAGTGATAGTATGGTTTGTGTGAAGTGTGTGTTGAATGACGTAGCAATATTTCAGAGGAGTGAGGGATGTTAGGAGGAGGGGTACTGACTTTACCTGGGTGGAGGATGTAGTTTATGGAGGACCAGAATTGTTTGGGGTTGTGTTGGGAGAAGTCTAGGGCAGACTGGTGGAATTGGGATCTGTCCTGTTTTATTAGCTTTTTGACTCTATTGCGCAGTTCTAGGAATTTCTGTCTAGTTGAGGGGGTTTTGGATTTGTACCAGTGCTCCCAGGCTTTATTCCTGTTTTTCATTTCTGACTTAGTGGTTTTCTGTAGCCATGGGGAGAGTTGTGCTTTGGTTCTGGAAAGACTTATGGGGACGTGGTAATTAAGAATGCTCAGGAAGGTAGTATTAAAAAATTCAACTGCGTCATCAAGACTGAGGTACTTTAGAGGATGCCAGTTACATTCTTTGAGGGATGAGATAAATGTGAGTAGGTTAAAGTTTAGTTTTTTTTTACGTATCTGCCAGTAGATGACAGGTTTAACTTGGTATAGGTGTTTTTTGAGTAGGAATGTTGGGGAGTGATCACTGAGGTTATCCAATAAGCAGCCTGTTATATATGACTGGAGGCTCTTACTGACTAATATCCAATCCAGTGTAGTGTGCTTGTTGGAGTTTTTATTTATCTCGGTTGGTGACTGGACTAGTTGGGTGAAGCCATGAAGGTTTAGATGATGGGTTGGATGTTTGCCAGAACAGGATTGCCAGTCAATATTGAAATCACCTAAAATTATAGTTTCTTGAGGGAGATGGTAGGTAGTCCAGCTGAGGAGGTTTTCTAGTGGAGGGATGTTTTGGCCAGGTAGGAAGTAGCATCCAATTATGTTGATGGTTTTATTTTGGTTTATTTTGAGGTTGGTATATATTATTTCTTCATTGCCTATTTGTGTAGCTGATGATTTTAAGATCTGGATGTTTAGATGCTGTTTAAATTTTATAGCTATACTGCTTCCTTTCTTGTTTAGTCTTAATATGCCTTAACCAGTAGGGAGGATTTGATCACTGATAATGTGAGGTTTTAGCCAGGTTTCTGTCAGGATGACTATATCTGGGGATTACAAGTCTATGGTGGCATGGAGTTCATGGACCTTGTTGGATATACTTCTAATACTTAGGCTTAGTAGAAGGAGGTCACTTGGCTTTCTATTGGCTGTGATTTGAGAGAAGTTGTGGTTTCTAGTCTGATTATGAGCAGTGGGGTTGGAGATGGTAGGGTCAGGGTTGGGGTGGATGTCACCACTTAGGGCTAGTTTTGATATGCATGAGGTTATTAGTTTTCTCAGTTTTTGAATGTGTTTGTTTATTAGGGAAACTTTATGATTGTGCTCTGTGGGTAATAGGTATGGTGGGAGGGTTACTATGTTAAGTTGTAGGGATGTTTTTTGTTTGAGTAATATAATTGATAGAATATGTGGGGGGTGCATAGGGATGGTTCCTGAGTTGGTGGTGTGAGTAGTAGTACAGTGGTAGTGGTTGAGTTGGGGAATGATGGAGTTTTGGTAGGATGTAAGATATGCAATGAGAGTGCATGCAGTGAGCATAGGTATGGTATGCTTATACATGTTATCTGAGGAGGAGTGATAGTAGTGGGAAGATGGAGGAGGTAGTGTTGGGTTTAGTGCCATAGTTGGCTGTTGGGAAGAATGGGAGGGGTTTGCGTGTGTAATAAAGGTAGGACCACTAGGGGCGGGTGGAAATTGGGGGCAAGGTGGGGAGTAAAGTGGGCAGAGACCCTGTTAGTTGCTCTTATGACGGGGCTGGAAACAATCCAGTAACAGAGTAAACTGATATAAGAACATATGATAGTGAATGTGGAGACTTGGGTAGGTACCCTGTAGTTCCACGAGCTATCAGTTAGCAGTGCCCCAGTTCAAGCAGTTTTAGTAAGTTTTATTGCAGGGCTGAGCATAAACTGTTCAAAGGGTGGTTGTAGTTTAAAAATGGTGCCTGCCACAGGTAATATTTATTAACTTTGGGATTGGCTTAAGCTAATAAACAGGGAAGGGGAGGGGAAGAACAAGGGTGTGAGCAGGCAGTTCTTTTGTACTGCTGCTAATGAGCCAAGACCCAAGCAAAGACAAGTTTGTGTTTAAGAAACAATCAGAATTGACCAAGGACTGCTCTGAAGCTGTAAGTAATTTCTTAACCATTTCTCAGGTGGGAAAACAGGATAACCTTGTACCAGTAGGCGACTGTGGTCTCAGTTTAAATTAACAAACACACAGTATTTGATCAGTTATGGATACTATTTGCTAACAGAAGGGAATAAAAGAGAAAATGGAAGATGAGTGTGTGCAGGGGGCTATTTACAAGCCAAAGCAGAGTGCTCTCCAGGGGATAATGAATATTAGCTCAAACAGGTAGACACATACTCAAAGTTAAGCTGTTTGTGTTTGCAGACAGTTCAGACCCGGACTGCGCTTTTCTTATAACAATGTATCCACCAGTTGATAAAAAGGGTGGTACAGCAGCTCAATACTTAGAGTGGTGTTAGGTCTAGCAAAGAAGAGTACAGAGAGGAGTAAGCACTTTTGAGATGGTAAAGATACATTATAAAGATTACAAAAACAAACTGAGGTAATAGCTACTGCATACAGGAAAATATGTCTTGAATCAACTACTAGTATATGCAGAAAAACACATCCATGAGAAGGGACCTCTGCTGACAGGTATGCAGTCACAGATAAAAATATAGCGAGCAGCACTCTGTCCTGGGTCTCTAATATAATGGGACCCTTTACAAGGGTAATCATGCTTACAGAACTTAGAAGAACTTTAACTTTGCAATATCCACGTTCTTATATTACTAGACAAAGCTTTTAAACTTTCTCATGTTAAAATGTCTAGCATTTTTATTTTGCTTCTATCAGATTCTAGCCATAGCACTCAAATATGAGTCATTATTTATTTATTGAACAGGAAAAACTGACTGGGTAGGAGCCTGTTTTCAGTGAAGGCCCAGGGAGGAAATCTCCAAAGTATTACAAAACATTTTAAGAACAATAATTTTACAGCCAGATTTTAGTTAGGAAGTCTTTCAGAATGGTTTTGAGGGAGGGTATAGACCTGATGGATATGAGTAAGGAGTTCCAGACATTAGCAACCTTGTACAAATACAGACAATGCCCAGCAGATTTGATAGGTTTGTAGACAGACAGGAGTTTTTGGTCACTAGATCAGAATGACCAACTAGGATCATAGATGAGTAGAATGTTTTTAGTGCTGGACAGGCAGTTGGATGATGAATAATTTTATAGGTGGTAAGAAGTTGTGCAGATGATAGGTGATTTGGCAGTTCTAACCAATTTAGGCTTTTCAGTGCTCTACAGTGGTGGGTTCTGAAAGGGGTATGTGCTGCAAATTTAGCAACTTTGTTAAAGCATTGTTCAAGTTTTAATTTTTGTGAAGCCTGGAAGTTAGGATGGGAGCACCCAGGGTTGCCAGATTTCCAACAGGCCAGATAGAGACAAAAAAAATAAATAAATAAAGGTCTTTCACACTAAGTGAAGACCAAAAAAAAGGTGTTTAATGTGGAACATCGCAGTTCTGCATTAAACACAAGTAGCTGTGTCCTTGGCAATTTTTGATTGGCCCATATGCCGGTATGCAAGCCAATCGAAAAAAAAAACAAAGCGGAGACTATTTCGCCAGGATTTTAACCAGCAGAGCAGGACTTGGGATCAGGATGTTGATCCTGGGACAGTCCCACTCAAATAGGGATGTCTGGCACCTCTGGGAGTACCATAAAGAATAGTGGGGTAGAGATAAGTAGTGTCAAATGTAGTTTTAGTTAGTGTCACTCTTCTGGTGTACATTATGATGTTGTAGTTTGGGTGTTTGTTTAAGTAGTTTATTGTATACAAACACATCAGGATGGATGGCACAAACATTGAACTTAAACTAGCTGACTACATCAGTGATGGCGAGCCTATGACATGTGTATCAAAGTTCACATGCCACAATGTTTTGGGTGACACACCAGCGTTCACCAACACCCAAGTTACCAAAGAAACTGAATGAACAAAAATGTAAGAAATATGTGACCCTGCACTTATCTAGTAAAATTCAGCAACAAAAAAGTCATTAATTGATGTTAATCAAATCAAATACAATGTGTTCCATATTTGTTTCAGTTCAATTAAAAAATTACTATTAAATATAGGGTAGCACTGTTTTAAGCCCAATTATCAGTGTGCATATCATTTTCTCTGTTATAAGTCACTGATTTTTCTTTTACCTTTATAATCGATAGCAGCACACGATTGGACTGTATTTTTTTAAATAAATGAATATGTAAAGAATTGTTTCTCTTTTGTTAGGGGGGAACAGGCCAGCAGAGTCAAGGCATTTTCTGAATTTTTGACACACATAGCCCAAAAGGATCACCATCACTGGACTACATATAGGCATTCTCTCACGCTGGCTGTTCACTCAAAATGGCACTCTTACTTGCACATGCTCAGTACTTACATGCACATGCAAGCTCACTGGAAAGCTTCTTAAAGGTATATCACACACTCTGATCTACATCCTCCGTCTTTACTGAGCTGTCTCATATAAGCAATGACATTTCAATAGGCATGCAATTATACAGACACTAATAAAGAAAAACAACAGTCATGTCCACATTGCTGTGTATCTGGAACTAGGTTTCGAGATGCGACCTGATCTCATGACATAATAGTTAGGACTGGGTTTAGCAACAGGGACAGTCACTGGGGATTTTCTCAGGAACAGGAATTGCTGACGGAATATCATCTGGAACAGGAACATTGGACAAGTCATTCTGAGAACTAAAGGCTTTGTCACAGGCAAGATGCTGTAACACCAGTTCAGACACTTAACAAATGCTTCCAATTTAATCTGAATTCCATTCCGTGTGATTCCATAATGTATGATCTCAGCTCTTGTCACAAACTTTTCACAAATCTGATGTAATCAAAACCAAACCTTTTGACGTCTGCATCCTCACTGTCTCCCCTTTTTGTAAAGAACAAACACTTCTTCAAAAGATGGGCTTTTACTGCTCTGTTGTTTTTAGGACAGGGAAGCAATAAATTACTGCTGATTGGTAGTGTGGTTTTGGTTTGTGTCGCCATAAGTCTCTGGGCGGGTGAACCAAGATGATTATCACAAGGAATGTTTCTGAGATTTAACAAGTTAAGAAAAAGATTGGTATTGTCACGTCTGGATTTCTCTAACAGCTGTTTTGCAGTTTGAACTGCACATTCAGCCAAGCCGTTTGACTGAGGGTATTCAGGACTACTCGTAATATAAACGAGGTCCCACACTTCTGCAAATTTCTTGAATTGCTGACTTGTAAACTGTGTACCATTGTCAGAAATAACTCTGTCTGGACTACCATAGACTGAAAAATGACACTTCAACTTAGTAATGACAGTCAAAAGCAAGAGGTTCACTGCTAGCCAACCAAGTGAACGCTCCGTGACTATGTTTCTTTAAAAACTAAAATATCAACAATGGTAAAAACGGAGCAAAAGCGGAACTATATAATATTCAACTCTAGTTTATTCTTCAGTAAAAATAAAGAAAACGGATGAGCACGCTTTCGCTTATAGCTTCATCAGATCCATTAATAAATATCATTCCCTCAAGGCATTTATACAAAGATTCAAAATGCTAATGGCCAATCTAGCTTCTGCATCAATTATTACCTTAAAGGAACAACATGTATTAGAAACTTCAACCAGAGAGTTTTTACATGTGTACCCTTAGTTTCCTGAATAAATCGCCTTGAGGCACATAAAATTATTAAGAGTAGACATATATAAAAATAAAATATATATATAAAAATATGTATAAAAAAATATATATATATATGTATATATATGCCCTATTATTAAATCCATATTAATGTTGATAGATATAGCATCATAACTAAGTTACATAATGCATTTGGAGCTAACTTCTGTATGTAAATGTTACTCTCTATGTGTATAAGTATCTACATATCTGAGGAACCACATTCATATGACTAAATAATGGACACAATAGATGACTCCCAATATTCCATGGGCAAATGATATATGTATGCGAAATTCAGAGGATGACTATCTATAAACTAAGTGGAATATATAGTAAAAGATGATGGTATGTGGGCAGTGTATCAATAGCCATCTCCTTAGCAGTATCTAATGTTATCTGATGAAACCAATAGACCTTTTAGGGATAGAATACGTGAGCATATATATCATATCAGGAAACATTTGGAACATAATGCCTTAGCTAAGCACACTATGCAAAATGATGAAAGCCATAACTTCCTTTTTAGAGCCCTGGAAGTTGTTCCACCTAGCATATGAGAAGGGGATATTAGGAATCACACTGAGACTAGGGAGAACAACTGAATCATTATACTAAGGGCTGACAGAGGAACAGGACTCAACGAGAGGGCATCTATCAAACCCTCATTAAGGAAACGTCGTAACATCATATATATATATTTTTTATTTTTATATTGTCTTTTATATGTGTCTACTCTTAATAATTTTATGTGCCTCAAGGCGATTTAGTCAGGAAACTAAGGGTACACATGTAAAAACTCTCTGGTTGAAGTTTCTAATACATGTTGTTCCTTTAAGGTAATAATTGATGCAGAAGCTAGATTGGCCATTAGCGTTTTGAATCTTTGTATAAATGCCTTGAGGGAATGATATTTATTAATGGATCTGATGAAGCTATAAGCGAAAGCGCGCTCATCCGTTTTCTTTATTTTTACTGAAGAATAAACTAGAGTTGAATATTATATATTTCCGCTTTTGCTCCGTTTTTACCATTGTTGATATTTTAGTAATGACAGTACTGGAAGTTAGGTTAGGAAGCAGGTCAATCTTGAACCAATTTGAATAAGAGTATACTAACACCAAGTAATGTTGGCCATTACACTCACATATATCTGTGGCTACTGTTGATCAAGGTAGTTCAGCAATCTGGCTTAATTGAAGTGGTTATTTTTGTTGATGTGGCTTTGTACTATTACATACTGAACAAGATGAAAGTACTTTCTTGATATCTCGTGACATAGAAGGCGAAGGCCAAAGTACTAGATCTCTCATCTTTTTTTTGGTAGAATCAGTTCCTGGATGGCCACAATACAATATCTTAATGTACTCTTGTTGCAAGGACTTTGGAACAACCACTTTAGGATCTTTCATGATGATAACATTGTCTGACAAAATTTCATCTCTGTATGAAAAACATGGTTGCACTTTTACTGGTAAACAATATTGTTTTGAAGGCCATCCTCAATTGATAAAGAGATTTAGCTTCTGAAGAGAAGAATTGGATCTGAAGCTGTATGAGTTCTGAGCTCATTAAGATGTGTGAAAGAAAAATTTCTCACTTCCATGACTTCAAAATCAAGTTGCTCATTGTTATGGTGCTCTGTGTTTTTTTCTGGGTGATCTGGGTAAAGTATCAGCAAGATAAAGAAGTTTGCCTTTTGTGTAGACAAGATTGAAATTGTACTTCTGCAGTTTGAGCATCATGTGTTACAGACTGGCTAGAGCTGTATGCATAGGCTTTCTCTAAATAGTGACTAGAGGTTGGTGATCAGTTTCGATCTGGATAGGTTGACCATAAATATAACCATGGAATTTCAAACATGCAAACACAATCGCCAAAAGCTCTTTTTCAATCTGGGCATACTGCATCTTGGTTTGGGTAAGTGTTCTCGATGCATAGACTACTGGTCTACCCTCTTGAAGAATGAATGCACCTAGACCAGACTTAGAAGCATTGCAGGAAAGAGTAACTGGTTTGTGAACATCATAGTAGCTGAGAGTTGGTGGGTTAGCAATTTTCTGTTTCAGGACACCAAAATACTATTTGGTGCTGTTCTGACCAAGACCAAATTATATCTTTGCATGTCAGCTCTCTGAGCGGTGCTGAAAGTTGACTTAAATTTGGAATGAACTTACCTAGGTAGTTGACCATGCCAAGAAAACATTGTAGGGCTTGGACATTGTCTGGAGCTGGCATCTTGAGAATTGCTGTTTGCTTAGAAAGATCTGGTTGTAAGCCAGAAATGGCAAACAAGTGACCAACATAAGTAACTTCTCATAGCCTGAATTTGCACTTCTGAGGATTCAACTTAAGTCATAGCCTAAATTTTCACTTCTGAGGATTCAACTTAAGATTCACTTCACATTCTCTTTCTGAGGATTCAACTTAAGATTCACTTCACATTCTCTTTCCAGAACTTTCCTGAGGTTTCTATCATGTTCGACTTCACCATTGCCTCCTATTAGAATATCATCTACTATAATAGCACAAGGATAACCCACAAATGTTGCTCCATTGTACGCTGAAAGACTTCACTGGCAGAATTTATTCCAAATGGCTTTCTCAGGAATCTGCATCTTCCAAATGGTGTACTGAATGTGGTTAGCAATGACTATTTTAGTCAAGCAAAATTTGCGAAAACAAACTCTTTGCATCTAAGACAGAAAAAAATTGGTGTTTGGCATAAGAGCAGCAACCTCTTCAACTGTATACATTGGATGATGAGGCCTTTTTAATGCTTTGTTCAAATCTCTTGGATCAATACATATTTTGATATCATCTGAGCTTTTCTTATGAGCTACCACCATGGAGGATACCCATTCAGTAGGTTCTTCTACTGCACAAATTACTCCTTGCTGCACCATTCTGTCTAGTTTGGCTTTGACTCTGTTCTGCATAGTTACTGGAACTTTCCATGCTGGTCTAACAACTGGACTGACCTCTGGGTCGAACTTCATAGAGTACATAACTGGTAGTTTACCTAGTTTGTCTGCAAAAATATCAGTATACTCAGAAAAAAATGGGTTGGTCAAAATTTGAGCTGTCGTCATTCAGGCTTACATGGTGGACTTCATTATTAAGTGAAAGCAGTCCCATTTTCAAACTGTCTCTGAGGCCTAATAATGACGACATGTGTCTCTTGGCTACAAAAAATTGCAAGTCATAGCTGTTCCCAGCAGAGTAACATGAAAGCACTACTGAGCTTTCGGTTTGAATCCATTCACCACCATAAGCAACAAGCTTTGCACACTTTGTCAAATCAAGATGTTCTGCAGCTTTTATTTCAGGAAATGTTTCTGCTGACATGACATTGCACTTTGAGCCAGTATCTGCTTTGAGCTCTACTGGACTCCCATTAATCCAAACAGTGCAAAAGATCTCATTCTTTGCCCACAAATCTATTGCAGTGACTGTTTCAGCAAGCACAGACAGACCATCAACATAAAAGTAGGGTCACAGCTTTCTAATTGATCAACTTGCCTCTTAGAATGCCCACTTTCAATAAAAGAATGTGCCTTATTTGATTTACAAAACCTTATGAAATTATTCCACTTATTGCAAGAATGGCACTGATGACCAAAAGCTAAGCACTGTTCTCTTTTGGGTTCATAATGACCACCACAATTACGACAGTTGACTATGAAGCTGGGTGGGGGCACGTTTCAACTTTACTGACTTGCGCTTATACTTCACTGAGCATGCTCTGGAATTTGCTGAAAAGACTCGGGGTTTCCCAGGGACAATTACAAGATCTGCAGTAGCTGCCACGTGCTTAGGCCTGTTGCTTTTAACCACCTTCTGCATACTATCTACATTAGCATTGTTGCAGTGCCTTCCAAAATTATTCTCATTTGTAAGCATGCTTGTGTGCCTCTCTGTAAGCTGGCATATCTGATAAATCTCAATGGTCTTACTTAATGTCAGATTACTGTCTTGAAGCAAAATCTTTCTCACTGTGTCATTATTAATACTATACACAAGCCTGTCCTTTCTCAACTCATCTCTCAAATCACCAAATCTGCACGTTTTAGCCTTATTTCTCAAGTCAGTTGTATATGCTGCAAAAGTTTCACCAGGCTTTTGATCCCTTGTGTGAAATCAGTGCCTTTCCATTGTAATATTCATATGGAGTTACACATTTCTCTAAATTTATGTTTTAAGCACTGAGGGTCTTCCCGCATTTCAGCTGGTACCACAATATGGTGGTCTTCCCCCTCCACTGCAAACACACAAATGAACTGTCTCTTTCAATGGTCTCTAAACCAGCTAAATTAAGCAGAATAAATGCTTTAGTACATACATTTTTGCCAGAAAAAAGCAGCCTGTATGAAAATTTGCATTCCTGCTCAAACACTCTCCAATTTTCTGCAATAATGTTATCAAACACAAGAGGTGCAGGTCTGAGAAATCCTTCTGCCATGCCCACAGATTAGAGCAAAACACAATGTAAAATGGCCCTTGTAATTATATACGAGCATACCCACACACACCAGATACTTGTAATAATAGTCAAATGCACAATAAGCTCTTTGAAAGACTGTACTCTGTGAAATATGCTTTGAAATAACTGCACTTTGCAAAATAACTACACTGTAATACTGCACACAATTGCAAACACTTTGCACACTTCAGATACTTTGAATAGCTTTGGTTAATGTGAAAAAGTAGTACATAGTAAAAAAATACAGTTGTTTTCTCTTTTTTTGTACATTTTATGTGATTCAAATATTGTTTCAAAAGTGCCAACAACTCGTTGGAATACACACGGCAAAACAACACTTCAATACAAAATAGTAAAAATATAAATCGTGAGCGCTTTCACAAAGTCCTCTCTGCTTCCTCAGACATACTACAGTAACTGCTGCTCTTGTTTAAATAATGATACATCTAGGTCATATCCAATCAGTTAACAGCATCTTGATTGAATAAATAAAAGTTAAAGGCATGCACTATATATACAAACACTATATAAACAATCAATCATATAAATAGTGAACTAAAATTATATGTAAAAAAACTGTAAAAACATGCTCTATAAAATTAGATGGTGGTAAAACTGTAAAAAATATGTACAAATATTAGAAGATGTGATCAAACATAATAATCAATGTTTCAAAGCCCTGTTCTTAAGAAAAGGTTTCAGTGAAACCTTACTATTTAGTCCAAGTGGTCTGTCAGCCTGAAGCCTAATTATCCATTCTTGTTCTGAGGCTTTGGTCTTGTTGTTCATGTTCCCACCTCTTTTATTATCTTGTATGATATGTAACACTAGAAACTTGAAGGTGTGTGTGGCTCGCTCCTTTATAACATGCATCGCTAACGCACTTGTCTCTTTTTTATTTTTAATGTCCCTTACATGTTCTAGGGCTCTATCTTTGAGTAGCCGATTAGTTTTGCCTACATAGTAGGCTGGGCATTTTGTACAGAAACCAAAGTATACAACATTCTTACTATAACAGTCTGTATAAAAGCGTGTATCAATGCTGAACTTTCTAGTCGGGTGTGTATACTGCCCCCCTCCAAATATGAAGGGGCAGGCTGTACACCTTCTACATGGAAAGGTACCTAGCCTATCAGACCTTGCATAGTGGTCTCCATCTAACTTCTTATAGCACAACTGTCTTTTTAATGACATGTTGTTTTTGAAGGTAAACGATGGTGTAGCCCCTATAACACCTTCTAGTTCATCCACATTTAACAATATGCCCCAATTATTTTTAATTATATCACAGACTGTACTGATATTACTTGCAAATGTTAATGGAAAATGTAATGCATCATTCTCTGGATTCCTGGTTACTGTGGTACTGGTGGCATAGTTACTTTGGTTATCCTGGTTGGTTCTCGTCCTAGCATAATAGGGCTTGTACCTCTCTCTTCTCTCATTCCAAGCCACTTTAATTTGTTTGTCTATATCTCTGGCTTTATATCCCCTTTCAATAAATTCATGTTTTAACAGGGTAAGTGCCTGGGACAAACTATCATCATCATTATATAGCCTCATGCATCTAACTATCTGTCCTTTGATTACATTGGTTTTAGTGTAGTTAGGATGCATACTACTACTATGTAGAACGTTATTCTTTCTAATAGGTTTCCTGTACATGGAGGTATGAACATACTTGAGTGTATCACTTGTAACCTTTACATCTAGAAACTCTATTTTTCTATGTGAGTATTTGTATGTGAAATTCAAAAAGGGGGTAATGGTATTAATGAAATTTAGAAATTGCTGCAAATTATCTTCGTTATCATGCCACAACAGAAAAATATCATCAACAAAATGTTTATACCATATAATAGACTTAGCAAAAACGTTATCTGTCAAAATATTCTCAGTTTCCCATTGTACAAGTGCTAGGTTGGCGTAGCTATTGGCACAAGCAGTGCCCATAGCCATGCCAACTTTCTGTATATAAAACTTGTCGCCAAACACAAAGATATTATTTTCTAGGATGATCTCAAGTAAGGTACAAATAAGTCGAATTTTGGTCTTTTCTATTAATTTTTCTATTGTTTCAAAAGTTTTAATAATAATTTTGAATATTTTTATCAATATGTCACAGTTTTGGACATTTCATTTAATAAGCAATTCATTTTAGCATTCTGAGTACTTCATTTTATATTTGTAGTGAAAGAAATCATTTAAGAGAGTTTTAGTACCTGGAATTTGTTTCTGACCAGTTTTGTGAGTCATTTGAGCAGTAGGGATGATCCACTCCTGTATATTCCCCCAACTTTAACTGGTTGCCTCATGGCTGTGTCGATGGATCCCATTCTGATACCATGTCACTCTTCTTGCATACAAGTTGAGGCTTGGGTGTTCATTTAAGTAGTTTATTGTATACAAACACATCAGGGCAGATGGCAAGAGCATTGAATTTAAACAAACTAGCTAACGAACTGACTGACTACATCATGCATGCTCTCACTTTGGCTGCTCACTCAAAATGGCACTCTTGCTTGCACATGCTCAGTGCCTATATCCATGTGCTAGGTCACTGGAAAGCTTCTTAAAGTTATATCACACACTCTGATCTACAGTTACATCAGTGAGAAAGTTTTGGGCTCTGTAAAACATCCCTAGTTTTGATGAGTTTTTCTTATACGATTTTGTATATACAAGTTAAATATAAGATTATCATCCACTATCACCCCTAACAGTTTGCTATTATTAGTGATTTCAATGGTAGTATTATCAAGAGAAAGGACTTTATATTTTGTTTTTTCATTAGATAGGGATTTGGGGAAAAATAGTAGTTTGGCCTTTTTAGGTCTGGGCATGAGTTGTGAGTTATTAAACCACATTGCAGTTGCTGTTAAAAGCTTCCTGAGTAATTTTTGAGGGGTGTGTCATGTTGTCAGATGTGAAAATGAGTGTGGAGTCATTTTCATACCATATTAGGGAGGGTTGTTGTGTGGATGTGTGTAGGGTGTTTGTCAGATGTTAAAGAGGAGGGAACCAAAGACAGAGCCTTGTGGTATACCGATGGTGACTGGAAGATAAGGAAAGAGGGTGGAGTACTATTTTACTGACAGTTACCTATTGGATAGGTAGCTTTTGAGCCATGAAAGGGTGGGCTGAGAAAGACCTAATGAGGACTAATAAGTAAAAGTTTGCTGTAAGAAACTCTGTCAAAGGCTTTAGACAAGTCTAGAAACAAGGAAGAGACTATGTTACTGTTATCTTTAGCTTAACAGACAGTATCTGTATCGGTTAGAAATGCAGTGTTAGTACTTTATGTGGGAGAAAGGAGTTCTTCCTGCAGGAGATAGTTTGGCAACTGTTTTTGAATACATTTTTCAGGTACTTTAGGGAGGGGGATACGATTGCTATTGGTCTAAAGTTGGTAATGTCTGTTGAATTTCATCCTTTGTACAGCGGGATAATGTGTGACTTTTTTCCAGAGAGAGGGAGAAAGAGATAGAATGTGGGATTCCTGGACTGACCTATTTATAAGAATATAGACAGGGTAAGTAATGCTATTGGCTGCTATTTTAAGCTAGTCACTTGGCAGGTCAGCAGCTGAAGCAGAGCATCGTTTTAGTTAGTTTATGAATAGTTTTATATAGGATATGGGCATAGGTTTGAAGGTGAAAATGGATGTGGTGATACACAGCTACTGTGCAGGATTAGGATTAGATGTTGTGGAATCTTTGGTTATAGTTGCTATACTATTAGTGAAATATGAGCTGCAGCATAGTATTGCAGTTTTGAGTGATGAGTTATTGGGAGAGGGGTTACGGTTGAATTTATGGCCAGGATGCAAGATTTCTTTAATGGCTGTCCAGAATTTTTTAGAGTGATGTATGTGCACTTCTACTAATTTTTTTTTTAATAAAAGTCCAGGTGTGTGTGTGTGTGTGTGTGTGTGTCTGTGTTTAAACACAGGGTTAACTTCACCTGGTTAGTAAACAAGTGAAACAAATTAAAGTAACAATATGAAGATGCAGTCACAAGTGTTAGTGCAGCAAGACAGAAAAAAACTATTTAAATGAGCAAATATACTATTTGTTGGTTTACAGTAATGAGATAAGAAATAATATTCAAATAATAATAATGATAAACATGGTTAGATGCCTTTCAGGATCCATTTATCTATGAAGCCATCACAAAAAGGGATGTGACGCTAATACACTTAAAGCCAAATATATATTAATAGGTTTAATGTTCTGCAGATGGTTACATGACATACTTACTGGGAAACAATAGCACTAATTTTTGTCCTGTCTAATATACTTTCACTGTGCAGATATAAAGAATCTAAATAAGAGAAATACAACTACATTATTATAAATCACATGGGGTAACTGGCTAGGCTTAAAATGGATCACAAGGGCAGTTAGCCTAGTACTAATCTATGACCCTATGAACTTATGTTAACTAAAATGCCTGCCACTCAGTCTAGAGTATGACTGTACTTAACAGACCACTAAAGGTAGAGAATGAAGCAAAAAACATTTTTAATCTTGCTTCAGAGTTCTAGAAAGTCCAAGCCTGCCTGCCTACAGTACAATAAGTAATTAGGTATAATCTTATTTTTTCAATTTTTTTTCTAACTCTGAAAGCTCTCATGGGGATGAACATCCTGATATAACATTGTTTCCTTTGAAAGCTAATGTTTGCACATAATACACTCTGAGATTAATCTACCCTGGCCTATAGAGTCAAATTGCAACTCTGTTCACTTAGAATGAAAGTAAAGACATTTTTTGTTAAGTTTTAAGAATTCTCAGTAAGCATCACTGCCTGGTTTGCAGTTTATTTTTTTTTATATATTTTACTGTATATGTGTTACATGATCTGTAAAATATTTTTTCCAAAATATATATAAAAAAAAAAAAAAAAAAAAAAAAAAAACTGAGACTACATAGCATTTTTTACAAAGTTGAATTTTGTGAGTTGCAGGTCCCATCCTCCAACCACCTCCCTTGCATGAGTTTGCTAGAGTATCAGATATCCTGGCTTGCATAGCTCAGCTAATTAGTGAGCTAACCTCAGTGGTTAATTAGGTTTCTTCACCTTTAATCTAGAAAAGGTTAAATATGATTATTGTTCCCGTGAAAGGAAATAATGCTGCTATAAATTACAGTACACAGTACAAAATGTGTAAAATATTAGCCTGAGTAGCCATATGATTCCAGTGCATGTGAGAGAACAAAAATGAGCTACAGGCCCCTTGATTTATGTGTTTTTTACTGGCAAAAACATCAAATATTATAGGTGAAATTATGTTAGAGCAATGGAGACACATTTCTAAAGAAAGTATGATGAGATTTTGTGCATCCACAATTTGGTATGCAGTGAGGAATCTGAATCAATCAGAAATACCACAGAGAGGAGGAAACTGCTGAGTCATGCTTTTCTAATATGTGGAAGTGTCAGAGGCACATGGGATACATGCAAATGATCCTTATGAACATCAGGTGTTTCAGCTAATTGGCAGTTCTGAATGCCCATGACTTGTTTTGTCATTTTAATGGGCAATTTCAGGCCAATCAAGCCAAACCCCACTAGCTGTGGATATGCATATTTCAGCCTTGTTATGACCTTATCAGCACAGCACAAGCCAAGTGCTTGACTAAGCACTAGAAACATAGGGTTGTTATACCCAGCTGACATCCATTATCATTAGGGTCACTGCAATATCCCAAACCACAAACTAAAGCAATGAGTGAGAAGATCACTGAAAAACCAATCAGTGAAAATAAAATGAAAATTCCAGCTAAGCTAGAACATCTACTGAGTGACCTCCCAAACCTCTTGTATCAGAGGTGCATGGGATATATGCAAATGATCCTTATGAACATCAGGTATTTCAGCTAATTGGCGATTTTGGATGCCCATAACTTGTTTTGTTGTTTTAATGGGATCATTTGCATATATATATATATATATATATATATATATATATATATATATATATATATATATTTATATATATGCCTCTGATACAAGAGTTTTGGGAGGTCACTCAGTGGATGTTCTAGCTTTGCTGGAATTTTCATTTTGTTTTTACTGATTGGTTTTTCAGTGACCTTCTCACTCATAGTTTTAGTTTGTTGTTTGGGATATTTTTGCAGTGACCCTAATGATAATGGACATCAGCTGGGTATAACAGCCCTGTGTTTCTAATGTTTAGTCAAGCACTCAACTTGTGCTGTGCTGATGAGGTCGTAACAAGGCTGAAATATGCATGTCCACAGCTAGTGGGGTTTGGCTTTATTGGTCTGAAATTGTCCATTAAAGTGATGAAACAAGTCATGGCCATTCAGAATCACCAATTAGCTGAAACACCTGATGTTCATAAGGATCATTTGCATATATCCCATGTGCCTCTGATACAAGAGGTTTGGGAAGTCACTCAGTGGAAATTCTAGCTTTGCTGGAATTTTCATTTTGTTTTTACTGATTGTTTTTTCAGCAACCTTCTCACTTATTGTTTTAATATGTGGAAGTGTGGAGATATTTCTGTGAGGAGAAAAATACACTCTGTGGAAATAATGTGTGTAGAACATAATTGCCCTTTAAGGTTTTCATAGGTTCATAACTAAGATTTTCTTTATAGAACAGTAATGGTGAAAGAATAGACTTGTACATACTGGTCTTAGAGACGGTCTCACAATAGGTTATCCTTTAATCATAATTTTCTTTAATAGTCACATAAAGTAAATGCTGAACTTTCATATAGTTTTATTTAAACAACCGCGGTGGTGCAGTGGTAGCATTGTCGCCTCACAGCCAGAAGTTCTCCCATTCGATTCTTGCTGGAGCGCCTTCTGTGTGGAGTCTGCATGTCTCCCCACGGTCGAGTGGCATTCGAAAGACATGTGTGAATGGGCGTGCCTTCGTTGAAAGTTGGGCATCGGGCTGGCACCTCGGCACCATAAAAATCGACTGCCAATCATTAGTGGACCAGAGTTCCGCTGTGGCGACCCCTAATCAGGAAAAGCCAAAAGAAAAACAACAACATATAGTTTTATTGAATTTAATCTTCGTAATTGTGGAAGTTGAAAATCTTTAAACAACACATTTGCAGCAAAACATTTCAGTTGCTAATTTTAATCAACAAAAGCAACAAGACCCTTATATATTCAAGACTTAGTATACATAAAACTGTGGCTTTATTTCATAAGTTAAAGCTTTTCAATGCATTTTGTTCTTATAAGTATAATGTTCCTCTGAAACTGTCTCTACCAGTCCATATGCTATATTGAAGTGTAATAAGATATGAAAATACCATTGACTATCCACCCATGTCTTCTGTTAATCTGTCCTTTATGTATTGATAACTTTTAAAACATCTACTGTGAACAAGATGACAGAAGGATAAGCAGGCATGCATTTATTTATGCTGTTGTTGAATGGCATTTATATGTGCATGGTCGACATTTTGGGTGAAGTCTTTTTACAAAACTTCCCACAAATTTGCTGGAAAATGCTATAGCATACATCATGTAAACCCTTGGAGTGATTATGTTAAGGAACTGTGGAGGGGATTTTGCACCCAAGTAAAACACTTGTTAATGACAGGCTGCTCAGTCTATTCAGCTTGGTAAAACAGCCTTTGGCTTTGCTGAGACGTTTTTGAGTATATCCATTAAAGATAATTATAATCTGCAACAACTGGTGGCTCAATTCATTGGCTATGTTAATTCTGAGCAAAACACACTTTGAAGAATAAGAAGAAGAGACCTTACTTTTCCAGTCCTGTAAATCTCCAAAAAACATCCTGCTGAGGCTACAAATGTATGAAACCACCTAAACAAGCTCTTAACAGAATGAAAAACAACTGAAATTATATTTTAATGGTAAGGGAGTATTTCTGCACCTTCAGTCCCTCACATAAACTAATGTTACAGTCATACAACTGTGGAGAAAATTAAAAAGACTAACAACTTTGAAGCAACCTCATCCACTTTATGCTCAAATGTAGATAAGCTACTTTTCTCACAGGTTTTAGATAGCTAGCCATAGCAATAGATGTGACCATACGATCACACTGCCAAATCCCTATTTCTAGGACTTTAAGCAGAAAATAAAGGATGGCCTTATTTTCCAAGACTCTGTATAAACCATTCAGCTTTAGGGTATCACATCATTCTTTTGTCAAATCCTTTCCAAACAGCCATGCACTTCTGACTTCCATCCTCCTTACACATGGGAAAATACTTGAAAAACTACAATCAGCTGTCCACCTACATCCAACAGCAACATCTCCTCACTCAAACAGCATGGAATCGGGGTTGACCGGAGCACAATGACAGCACTATGGTTAGTCACATTTATTTATTTATTTTATTTCTGTTTAACATTTGTTTACCAGGAAAGTCCAACTGGACACAGGTCATTTTTCAGTGGAGGCCTGGGGAGAAAAGCTCCAAATACGAATATAACATATAACATAAATATGAGATCCTTAATGAAATGGATGAAGCAAACCTTTCAGGAGCACTCTTCATTGTCCCTGCCGAAGCAATTTTTTTCTTATTAACCACATCATCCTCCTTCAACCCCCCAAGAAATACTGCCATGTGGTAATAAGATTTCTTAACAAATAGATATTTCAGAGTCAAAATCACCTCATCTCTCTGACTTCTGGTAACCCTTACCAAACAAGTTCCCCATGCCTCCATACTCACCCCACTATTGTTTTCGATCTTTATCAATAAATTAGCTCTGACATCCCCAACCTTCCTATCACTCTTTATGCTGGTCACATGGTTATCCTTCAATCAAATCCCTCACATTCAGCTATTCAAACCCAGCTTCAATCTGCCCTCCATACCCTTAATTCTTGGCTAAACAACTATAACAATTCCTAAAACTCTCCAAAACAAAAGTATGATATTTGGAACCTCAAAAAAGCTGAAAAGAGCTGGTAAAAAATCTCAACATCACAGATCTCAATGGTAACTGAACTGAAACAACAACATCCTTTAAATATCTGGGTTTTATGGCTGGACCAGTTATTTAACTTCCATAACCACATTAAAAACATCAGAAAAATGATCAACTCCCTTGTATCCTGGTCTTGGAAAATAACTCCCTTTTTTCTCCAGATCAGCTACAGCTGCAACAGGCAAAATAATCTTCATGGCTCAGCTTGAATATGGGTTCCTCATCATAGCCACAGCCTCAAAACAATCCATCCACTCTACAGTCCTTTGAAAATAAAATCTGCTGATTCATTTCCACCCCCCCCCTTTTAGGAACAGCACTGTACCACCCTCTCTAATGACACATGGCTCTCATTCACGGTAGAGCTGAGCCTGGATGATTTCAAACTGCTACAACTTAGTGCCTTCCTACCTCCTGCAGTCAAACTCCATAATAATAAATAATAATAATAAAATAACTCCCTACAATCTCCACAACATCTCTCAATTAACTTCCTCACTCCAGACTCCCAAAACCAAACTGCACTGTACAAACCACTCCTTCTCCATCCTTGCATGCAAACTCTGGCAATCTCTTCTCCCTCTCCTTAAAGAAATCTCTTTCTCCACTTTTAGAACACAACTCAAAGGCACCTCCATCCGAAATCTGACTGCAGGTGCTTTTCCACTGGACAAAATATTTAACTCCTCCCTTACCTACATCAGTTCTACTTCCACCCTCTGTTCCCATCTGCTGCTTACCTCACATATTGACTACTAAAATTAATCCACATTTATTCTTCTGGTATTAATATTTGCTCATTGTTTCAATTGCCTGCTGAACTGTAACTACCGAGTTTGTGAATTTGTTCTAGTTTATTTATTTATTTTTTTTGTAAATTTCTTCAATCAGGCCATGCCTGCAAATGGTCGATTGAAATTAGTGCACTAACCAATAAACAAGCTAAGTAAATAAATAATACATTTGGAAAACTTTTTTTAGACTGTTTCTTTGTAAACACACCTAGAATGTTTTAAGCAGCTTCAAAATGGACATTGCATCACAGCAAGAGGTTCTTTGGTTTAATTCTTGGCTGGGGTGCCTTCTATGCAGAGTCTGCTTGTCCTCCCTGTTTGTGAGGATTTTCTCCTGATACTCATTTCCTCCAAAAGATACCTGGTAGGTTGACTTGGTGACTAAATTCTCCTGAGAGTGTAAGCAAAGCATGACTGATGTGAAAGAAACACCTGACTTCCGTTCCTTATTTGCCTAGTAAACCCCATGGATGGTGGTGGCTGTTCTCCAGGTTATTATGGGACTTAGAAAGGACTCATAAGTATGGATGAACTGATGCTCCATCTGCTTTACGTGCTTTATTAGAACTGACATTCTATTCTTGAAAGTACTGTCTGTCATCTGTATCTTTGAATGTCTTTTAATTTTACACATTTGCTTCTTCAAGTATCTCTTCACCACCTCATCTAGATTTGTCTCTTGGCTCACTGACAGATAGAATGCTGTCCATAAACTTACATTTAAAGCTCAGACTGGCTAGTGTTCAACCTGTTGTTGGATGTATCAAATTCTGTAATGTCTTGGTCTACTGCAAAACTATTGTCTCCATAATGTCTCCTTCACATTAGCAGTCATCATGGATTTCTCTGTGTAAGCCATAAACCTTTCCATCATACCATTTGCCTGTGGAATTAATGGAATCCCCCTTTTGTGAGCAATTCCATGAGTGTCACAGAACTGTTTGATCTAACAGCTGTTGAATGGTGACCCAGTATTAGATTTCATAGTAGCTTGAATGTCAAACACCATGAAAATCATCTCCAAGGCAGTGAGCACAGAATTTCCTTTTGTGATTATTGCATTTCTGAAAGTTGGTTAGCTTTGTTTTTCTTGTTTATATTACATTTTGATGTAACTATAACCACACTGAAAATCTTACATTTCCAATAGAATTTTTTGATATAAGATTGTTAATGAGCGTTTTCAGTGATTTGTGGTCAGTCATCAGTGTAAACACATTTCCAAACAAGTATACATGGAAATATTCACAGATGCACAGTATTGCTAGTGTTTCCTTAGCTGTTTGTAAACATTTTCCCCTACAATGATCTACTTATGTGGATTATTAATTATTGTTTTTCATTCTATACTTTGCTAAGGCTAGGCCCCGACCTTACTGAAATAGCTTCTCCTCCGAGCACTGTCACGCTGTAGGGCAAAAGATGACTTTGTTTTTGACACTAAAGACCTTGTTTTTACTCTTCAGGCTTTTTCCAGTCTGTGAGACCATTAAAGGTATGCATCCTTTTCATTAATTATTTTACTGATGCCTTAATAGTACTAAAGTATTTCAATAATCTTGAAGAATAATTTGCCAACCATAGAAGGCTTCTTCCTTCTTTCCTTGGCATGGTTTAATGGGAACATATAATCTGTGAACTTAACGTTTATTCAAGTCCTCTGAGGTACTCTTTTCAAAAATATGAAGTTGCAGAATTTAAGTTCAGTGTGTCTCCCTCTTACCATGAAACGCCGACATTGCCCTTATCTCAGTAATTTCTTTTAATCCTCTTTCTGCCAGACCCCTCTCTAATTTAGAATGGGGATATGGCCCAAACCATCTCATTTTAACTCTACTGCGAACCATCTCTCTTGGGAGAGTGACATCACAGTTTATTATCAGTAAGACTGCCATTTCCTTGTAAGAGAGGCAAAAGCCTGTGGATTGGCATCATACCTATGACTAGAGGCAGGGAAGTTTGCAATGCAAGGAAGGGAAAACTTATTTACATGGACTGAATGTGACAATGCAAGCAGCACTGCCCATGACATCAGCTCACTCAAGATCTCCTGTGCTACCAAAGTAGTACCATGCATGCAAATGGGGAAACATATCCAAGTCTCCACCAGGGAATATCCCACATGTACAAAGAGCCTCAGTCCATCCCCGCACTCAGCACTACCCTCCTACCTGACTCCTTCAGTGCCTGAACCACTACTATAACTCAGGTTGTCTGGGTCACAGTTAAGACACCATCCCTTATGGTACTGGGACATGGTGTAGTACTCGTTTTTTCTTAGTCATAGTTCTGTTTATTTAAAACAGCTCTGCAAACTTTGACTTTGCCAAGTATCTTTTTTAGTATGTCATCAGGCTGTCTTTTGTTTTTTGTCAAAAAGCATTCTCATTACTACTGTTTGCTGCACTCTTCATATTTTGATTCACCTAATGTTTAGATGCAGTTTTAGTTGAGCTGTAGCCTGACCTTAAATCAGGTTTGTTAAACACTTTTGCTTATTTAAGTTCAGTAATGATAACATCCACTGCTGGTGTCAGACTCTCTCCTTTCTATATTGCCATGCTTTCTTCTCTCACATCAATATGGGTCTACTTTGACCCATCGAATTAATGTTTCAGCGAAACTCAGTTTCACTACTCCGATTTCGCGAAAGTGCATTTCTTCGGAAATGCACTTTAGCAAAACTACAGTTCATCGAAGTAATAAATAAATAAATACACTACACTAAATTATGCAGGGGGCAATCCCCCCTGTGTCACCCACACCCCCGCTACTAATATATACCAGCTCCGAGATTGCACTTCAGTGGGGGAACGGGAAGATTCCCTTATCCCCACTGTACTGTGATCTCCAAAAACAACCTTGGTGAACTGTAGTTTCGCGAAAGTGCATTTCTGGAGAAATGCACCTTCGAGAAACCGGAGTAGCGAAACTGAGTTTCACTAAAACATTAATTCAATGGGTCAAAGTAGACCCATCAATATATATATTCTTCATTCTTCTGGTGTCTTTGACTTTAGAGATATAACCATGGATAAGGGCCAAGGTCTAAGCCCTGTCATCTTTTTGGTGGTATCCATTTTATATAATTGTTCTAGCTCTTTTTCCACTTTCTTTAATAAATGGACTGTGATACATTTTAGTATGTTTATTTTAGTCCATCTTAACGTGGTAATTTTTCAGTTTTTATATACCTTCAGACAATTCACTATTCACTGAATAGGTTTGCAAGTCTGTCACTGTTAAGTTTCATTATTTGTGTTATTCAGTATTTTTATCAGTGCTAGTGATCCTGCAGTTGCATAACTTAAGAAGCAGGATTCTCCTCATTCTAGTGCACTGAAAGTTGCATTTACAATATTGTCATTTAATTTTGAGTTTATCTCAAAGTAATATTCCATGACCAAAGGTACTAGTGAATTGCATGCATATACCCCGACACTAACTTTCTTCAGCTTGCACTGTTTCTTCAAATGTTTGAAAATATTACTGGTTATTATGGTGCTTATGGAGGAGGCCATCACAGAGTACACATTTATCACCTGTATCAGGAAGTGAATCATAGTCTGCCACGCTCATCATGGGCACAATGACACAACGCCTCCATCAGCAGATTCAATCCAAAGCAAAGTTCCATTGTAGCACACCATTTCTGTCATGGGTGGCCCTGATTCTCACCACAACAAGTCAGCAAAGCTGGCCAAAGTTTAATGGAATCCCTTCCCTGTCATATAAAGATGATGTCCCTGACACAATATACTACATGTGACTATGAGATTCTCATTTCTGCCTTCTGCAACATGCTTTCCCTACCAAGTTTTGGCAGCATTATATCATTTTGCCCTTTGGCATCTGTGCATGTAATGATAAGGGCAGCCCACTCCAGCCTTCATTCTGTGTGGTGTATGTGGTAATGTCTGATGCACAGCATAACCCAACCATGCGCTGCCCAACACAGCTTTCATCTTGTTTCTTAGGTTCATAGGTTCATAGGTTCATACTAGGCTATCTGCCCGAGGGCATTTACAAGCCTAGCCCATCGTTGTTTGCATACACCCACCCCTCTTTAGGGGAGTTATGGGACTATGCCTTTGTTTTTTCTGTGTCGAGTAACACTGAGAGTAATCCTGAGGTATATCATATCTCTCTCCATCCATTGGTCAAGATTTCTGGTCAGAGGCCTCTCCCAGTGCTCCTCTCACATGTACATGTTTTTCGGATTTTTTTGCTTTGTCTTTCTCCAGTCTAATGAATCTAGAATCAATTAATCTATCCCTCCCTATTAATAAGGTTCGCCCGGCTTAAGTCTTGCTTCTGATGGATCTAGATTTTTTGAGGTGAAGCATATTCATCAAATCTGGGTTATGTTTGACATGGCCTTAGGCAAAGGCCAGCCCCTCTGAGACTGAATAGAGCTGAGCAAGAGGTGGAGAGTTCAGCATCAGACAAGTTTTACAGATTGTTTTTGATTTTTTTGGTTTTTTGGTGAGGGCTTCCTCCAGCTGCTGCAGGTGT
Source organism: Protopterus annectens (assembly GCF_019279795.1). NCBI lineage: Eukaryota > Metazoa > Chordata > Ceratodontiformes > Protopteridae > Protopterus > Protopterus annectens. The sequence goes on from NC_056737.1 coordinate 429,914,259, forward strand.
CGGGTCCATCAGGTGGGGCATTGGGAAAAATCAATGGTCTGATGGTGGGTGAGATGAATGAAGTGGGAGACTGAGGACTATGACCTCCTCTGATCTAGATCATGATCCTTCATGATAAGGCAATGTAGAAAGAAAACTACTTTAGCTACATTAGCTACATGGGTGACCTGTGGACAGATAGGTATCACCCTGTCCCCCATCACTTCTGTCACTTCTTGCCACCCAGTTATTTGCCACCTATTTGGTAGCTTTTGGTATTTGGTAATTATTTTTTTTTGCATTATTGGCATTTAATTTTGGCACCAGTTAATGGCATCTGTGTCAGATGTGTTTGTCTTCACCCAGTTGTGAGAGTGTGGTGTTTTTTCTACTTGCCTTCTTTTTGTCATCCCTTGCAGCCTTCTCCAATAACATGTTCCTGTGTCTGCTTGTTTGTGGAAAAGTAGATGCCAAAAGAAAGTAGATGCCACTGAGGAGTGGGAGACACCACTTGTGACCACACCACTGTGACAGGTTTTTGAGCCTGACATGGCTGTGGGTTCTGTCGACCCTGGGTTTCTGGCAACTCACAGTTTGTGGTGTAACCAGATGAGTATGGTTGTTTTTTTTCTGATGAGTTGTATGGGTTAAGTGAAGTATTGGCCTTATCGAGTCGGCTGTATTGAAGCGAGGTTTAAAGTATGGACTGCCTTCTCTGGTTTTGATGGCTGGTCAACCAAGTTTAAAGGCATGAAGTTTAAAGGAAACTTTGATTAATGGCAAAGCCAGCCATACTGCTTTCCCCAAAGTGCCAAATTCCTATGTATTTATGATATCTGATCCATATTTCCTCTCCAAGGCTTTGCAGATAGGCTTTGCAGGCAAATGGGGCGCCAATTGTAATGGGGGTGGAGTGGAAGGAAGTTGGAGAGCACACCTTTGCTGCCACTCCCTGGTAGAAACAGGACTTAAAGCTGTGGGCTGTAATGGCCACATAATTCCTCATTCATTGAGTGGGAGTGGGGCTAGTGGAGCACACAGCCGGATCAGGTGTGTTGGATGCTGTGTGCTGCAGCTCTCTCTTGGCAGAGGGATTCTCAGTTTGGCTGGGGGAGAGGTTTGGGTTTGGGGTTGGGATCTTTTGGTTTGATATCTCCTTTGGGGGAGGGGTGTCAGCCAGTATGTATATCTGGGAGTTTCCCCCTAGGTCTCTAAACAGCTAAAAGAGGCCTTTATGATTGTCTTTTGAGTCTTTAGCTATTTTTCTCTCGAAATTTGCTTTGGATGACACTGCATTGTTACTGTTTCAGGGCCAACAGATCTGAACTAGACATCACCTCTTCACCTGCACTGTCATATGTTGTGCCTGAGACTATTTGAGACAGTGCTGCACAGCTGCTGTTTCCTCTTGTTTGAGTGCATTGCCATCAGCAGAGGTTCATACTGAGGCTTTCATACCAGTGTTATGTGCACATGGTTCTAATGAGTCCATACCATGGGACAGGCCTGCCTGTTTCCATGGGATCATATTATGTAGTATGGCTCATGTTATAAACAGCTTGGGGGCTGTGGCAGAGAGATACACCAGTGCCATCCAAATTGATTGAGAAAGAAGAAGTGGGTCTGACCTGTTCAGAGACACAGTCAATGATCTACTTTTCTTCAAGTATTGTGTTGTAATGCAGTTTGGAAATGCACTGTGGATTCCATACAGCAATCAGTAGCCAGGGTTTCAGCAGGTGTCCAGCATCATCTGTGACAAAGTAGAAATGTATGTGGGAGAGTTAGCACATAAGTACAAACTTTACCTAGCTATATTAATTTCATATAGTCACATCGATTGTGCTAAACAACTAGATGGTTCTGTGCATGCCATCTGTATGTCAGTCGTGGAAACTGACTCGATGTTGTGCAGACACATCTGTTATATCCCTGTGTGCACCACACACTACTTAACAGTTTGTGGAAAGGTACCTTTTCATGTTCACACCTTATAACTACAGAGCGAGTGGAACATTTATTAGTGTTATGTTGAAAATATGGCACCTAGTACCTCAGGGAGATGAAAACATCAGAGAAAACACAATTAGCACAAGCTCTCTCCTCTGTCAAGCTGGGAAAACAGATATATTCAACCAAATGTAGAAGTATACCTTCAGGATCCTTGTTTAAACACCACTGATATATGTAATTTTGTCTCCAGTTAATCTCTGAAATGTCTGTGTAGCTAGGATGCTGGGTGTTGTATGTGTCTTGATCCCCACAGTGATAGGCAAGTCATGCATTCCTAAAGATTCTAAAAGGCAATTATATATATGGAGCAAGCTCCAAGCAACATTACAATGTATATGAAAATGGTCAGTAATGTCCTGCTCTGTCAAATTATTAATTTAATATTTATTTATTGACATTTGTTTACCAGGAAAGTCTGAATGGGTCTGTAAAGTACCAATTTGAAGTGGAGGCCCAGGAAGAAATGTTCCAAAATACAACAAAAATACATTCAAAAACAGATGTCACACTGTAGGTATATTCAAAATATAGTGAAATGCCTCCATCAAGGCTCCGATGATGTAATAGTTGGCAAAATTGTAGTAGCAGTTATGTACAAGAGCACGCTTCAGACATGAGTAAAAACAAGCATTATTTAGGTGACAAAAATGTAAAAATGGCTGTGCTTCAAAAATGAAAATCACTTGTAACGCATATGAGTACATCCTTCATAAGACAGACCAGTTAGACAGATAGTAATGGTATAAGATGATAATGGGAAGAAAGGTGATATGAAAGAGTTAGAAGGCATGATAGAGAAAAAAGATTATCTAGAAGGTCAAAGGGAATGGGAGAAAAGGAACGAACTAGTGAAATGAAGTATAGGGATGACAGTAATGAATATGTAAGTACCGAGTATTCTGAAAGAGAAAGCTTATTTTGTTCCTAACCATGTTCAAAGCAAGTGTAGATCCATGCTTTATTTAGGAATTCTTTTAACGCTTGTTTGAACTTAAGATGGTTAGGGTTTACTCTGATATAGACAGGAAGGTTGTTCCAAGCTTTAGCAACTGACTAGGAGTACAGGCTTCTCCAGCAGATTTGTTAAGTTAATGCAGTGAGAGAAGTTGTTTATCTTCTGATCATAATAATCTAAGTTTAAAGAACTGAGGCTAGAGAAGGGCAGGTATGCAGTAGGTTTATAGACAGTGGTATGAACAGTTATAAAAGTTTTAGATAGATAAGGTGCTCAAGCCATTTAAAGATTGAATGAGGAATACAGTGATGGGTGTAATGTGTGCTGCAAATTTAGCTGTTTTGTTGTAATAGTATTCAAGTTTTTATTTTCATGAAACTTGAAGGTTAGTGAGAATCAGATCTCCATTTAGGAGTGAAGGTAAAAGATAGGTATTGACTAGTGTAGTTATTGTAGATGTAGTTAAGATAATGCTTATGCTATAGAGAATCCCCATTTTTATGTGTTTTATAATACTGTTTTAAATATGGAGATCACATTTTTAATTTTTATCAGTTATATACCTTGTAGTTTCATATGTGTAACAACTTCAACTACTATATTCTTTTGGCAGTTGATTTTAAATTTTGATCTATCAACATTATATGTTTTAAAGGTGAAGAGGAGGAATTCGGTCTTTTTAGGATTTGTAACAGCTGGGCTTCATTAAGCCATGCTTCCAAGGAGGAGAACGCTTCTTGGATTATTTGTTGCAGGTGGAACAATTTGTTTGACATGCAAATAATAGTGGAGTCATCTTCATATTGAATTAAAGTGCTTTGACACGAGGTGGTATGAATTATGAAAGTATTGACGAGAAAGGGGCCAAGCACAGAGCCTTGGGAGACACCAGTGATGCTTGGTAGGAAGGGTGAGAGGAAGCATTGCCATTTTATGGATTGTTGTCTGTTGGACAGGTAGCTAGAAAACAAACTGGTAGAGGAAGAGGAGAGACCAAGGTTAGAGAGCAGGTGCAGAAGTTTGGAATGGGAAACAAAATCAAAAGATTTTGAGAGGTCTATAAATAGCAAGGAAACAATTTTGTCAGAGTGTCTAGTGCTGTTTCCAGTGTCCACGAAAGAAAGAGCAGCTGTAGAAGTATGGGCTGGTCTAAAACCATGCTGAGTGGCAATGAAAAGTTAATTTTGGGGAAGTTATGAAAGCTTATCTGCTGCTTGTTCTGTTTCTTTTACCACCTGATGTCATGTCATGCTAATGGGTGAGAACTAATGGTGCAGACAATCAGTAAATGCTGCTGTGTGATCGCAGCTGTGATCCCAATAAATGTTCTGCTCTTTTATAGGATGATGCGGACTGCAATGCAAATTCCACTGCATGTAACTGTGAATGATAATCCTGTTCCACTTTTATACATTCGGATCTTATTATGGCCTTATATACATTCAGATGTTATTATGGCCTTATTTGCCTAAGCACCTTCATTTGCATGCTGTTTTTGCAGTCATTAGCAAACGATTTATAATGTACATTTTTCCTGACTGCACAGTGGTACAACAAGGAAGTATGAATCATTACATTACTCATGCAACTGCATGCTACATTCTGCATACTAGGGAATCTGACTATGAATACAGGTGTCTACCACTAGCTTTGTCTGCATTGGTACAGTCAATTTCTTGCCAGTACCATTAATCACATTGTATTGATGGGTCTGCCACTGAATGCAGATAAATTCTACCAATGGCAACAAATGCATTGTTCATCATCATGTGGAGGGGCTTTTTAGTAACACCCACTGGACGCCCAAGTATGTGAGAGACAGGGGCTATGATCCATGCATCTGCTCCAATACCCCCAAGTAGGTCTGATGTCCACCAGAGAGGTGGTCTGTACAGTCACACTACTGACACCCAACAGGTTAAAGCAAAAAGGATGCACACAAATCTGATTCACTAACCAGGTCATAAAATAAAACCTGACCTCAAGAACAAACTGGGACTATGCACTTTTGTCCTGGGCATGGGTTTACAACATCCACACCCAGACTAGGATTACACACTGACCGTTTGCCAAGCTGAGTCTTTGGCCTAGTACCCCAGGTCCCTTTCTGTGAACTTCAGCACCTTACAATGCCCCTTACCATGGTAACTTCCTTTTACATAATATTGCTTACGCGCGCGCGCACACACACACACACACACACACACACACACACACACACACACACACACACACACACACAGTTCTCAGGGAAGCACTGGTGCTATACTTCAATTCCCCACTGATTTTGTTTTGTCCTGAAAAGGTAAATCTGCCACCATCTTATATTATTGTGGTAAGGGCCATACAACTACTGTACCACTTTTGATTAACAGCCAAATACAGTTATAATAATATACCACTGATATATGCTAAGTGCCTGGGCTTTGGGGTAGATGACCTAGCTTGACAATCTACAGTGCTAAATAATACCCCCTTCTCAGATAGTAAATAATACATAAATACCAACTAAAACATCTTAAAAGTTAACACAAAATATTACTTAGAGAATAAAGAAGTTAAACCATACAGAGGTATATACAGTTATAATAATATACCACTGATATATGCTAAGTGCCTGGGTTTGGGGAAGATGACCTAGTTTGACAATCTACAGTGCTAAATAATACCCCCTTCTCAGATAGTAAATAATACATAAATACCAACTAAAATATCTTAAAAGTTAACACAAAATATTACTTAGAGAATAAAGAAGTTAAACCATACAGAGGTATATACATTTGCACCATACAACAGAAAATAATTAAGTACATAAGCAAGATAATTAAAAGAAACCCTCTAATACTAGCTAAATAACCTGGTTGACTTTAGCCAAAAGAATACTATAGCCTTAGCTTAGCTAAGTTACTCAAAAACTGTTCAGGCAGACTACAGGACAATAACTTACCTGAATGTTGACACAGCAAGGTCTAGAACAAGACTAATTCTTCTACACTTCTTTCAGCTCAAAACATTTTAGCTTGTTATTTTTCTAACAGGAACCAGAGGTAATTAACTATTTTTTTCTCACATACAGGTAGAAAACAAAACAACAGAATGACCATCTGGAAGTAATGTCATATTTTGTCACTTCCTGGCACCTGGCCCATTCCATAGTTATTAACTCATTTTCTTGACTGTTCCATTTTATAACTTCTTCTCCCATTACAGGCGACAATTAATTCTTTCCTGAGTCAGAAACATCTTTTACATTTCAACAATTATTGCAAAGTGAGGTTACATGTATACATATTTTCTGAATATTACATAAAAGAACAAATATAATTCTATCACTAAGAAATTTTATAAATGCAATTCCACAGTGCAGTTTCTGCTTGCAGAATTCTGAGAGCTTAAATAACACTTACAAATGTGGTACAGTCAGAAAAAGTGCACACCACATTTTACATGAGTTTCTCAACATTACATTACACATGTATTACATTTATATAGTCTCGTGGTCTTCCTTCACTGTTCTTCTGCACATAAATAAATTAAAGCTGTGCATTTTTCCTTGGGCTCCAAGTGCTTAATAATGTTTACTACATATCTGCAAATATAACATTAAGATCTGGCATGGCCTCACGTATCTAGTAAAACTTTCCTCCAGGCATGCTTAATAGCAGGGTTTTAAGTGTTATTGTCCCAGATGTAGTTATATTTATTGTTGTGGCATAACTGTTGACCATTATGGCCTTATGTTATGATTGCAGCAACCATGGTCAAATATGGGTATTCTTAATATGCCATTAAATTCCTAGAAATTGCTTACCTGTATGTCTACTCTGTACCACAATTAATGCACTGCCTACCCATTATTTATCTTCCTTTTTAACTTTCTCTTTGGTGATTCTAGGTTTCGGGAACAGTCCTACTAATAACTTTAAAACTAATACAATTAATACCCCATGACATTTATATTTTTTAAAGTGTTTAAGCTTTTTATTCTCATTGTTAGTCCTGATAATTTTATATTTGTCTATCCTCTCCTTAGCCAGACCTACTTTTGTAGTGACAAACTTTGACAGAATGACAGGAATTATTTAGAGGCATGAAGAATATTTACACAGAGGCATCTTTGAAAACTGTTCACCCCTCTCCAGATGTTTAGTATAATTGGTTAGATATCTGGTTCTTAGCAAGCATCTTAGAGAAATGGGGACTTCTAGAAACAGGCCAAACAGAACAAGATATTTAAGGACAGGGGTATTAATTAGAAAAGCAGAGGAAAAAGTTGCATACATAGATTAAACAGATTGCAAAAAACATCAAAAAGCGGTAAAATTGTTTAAGTAATCAAACTGGGTTCAGTATACTGCATTAGTTTTCCAAAGACCAGACACTCAAACCGACTTGAAGAACAGTATACAAACTCTGAAAAACAATTAAAAATGACAAACCTTGGCAACGAACACAAGCTCAATGTAAGTTATAAACTCTTTCATTCTAAAATAGACAAAGGATAAGCACATTCATCATAAATGACTTCATCATTCAAACAAACTCATTGCTTAAAATGTTTAAATACCCAAAATATGGTCACATGATTAACGAGCCCCATTCCCTAATGTGTACAACCACATATTAAATAAATATGAATCTGCAATTTTTAAATCCTTAAAATGTAATAAAACATGTTTAAACTATCTATTAATGATATTCCTAAATTTATGTATATTACTGAAAGCAGAACCAACAAAATTATTATGATAAATACATGACTATTTTGTTTCCTAAACAGCATTTAAAATAATGAATTTTCCTATTCGTCGTTAAATCATGCTTAAACCAATCAGTGAGATAAACCTTTCATTTTCAATAGGTTGGTATTGGAGGTGTGTTTGTTTAGTCCGGGCCAATTGCAGGCATTACATTTCAGCTGCCATTATAATTCTTTCCTTTCCAGTATTAATGGCCATGGAACCACCCCTTCTATTTTTTTCAGTTTGTTCAACCACTACAAATTTAAAACTATGTTTGGGAAAGCTTTTCATATGTTTAAACAAAGCATTAGTTAATTTTCCTTTCTTAATTTCGTAAAGGTGCTTGTAAATACAATTCTTTAGCTTGCGTTCGGTTTTCCCAGTATATAATGCAGGGTATAGTTCACCCGAAGCAGCATAAACCACACCCCCACTCTCACAGTTAAACTTGCCATTTATAGAAAGGTTGTAATTATTGATTTAAACTTTTCACCAATCTTGATGTAACTACAGTATTTACAGCACCCACACTCAGAAATATAGAATTGCCCACACTTCATTTTTACATTTTCAAATTTTTTTTTAAAAAAAGTATCCTTCCTATATACTAAATGAGGCTTCCTCCTAATTTCCCTCTAAGTGTTATATCTTCATTAAGTATGGCAAAAGTTTTATTAAGAATCTACCTGATCATGTCACTATCCATACTAAGGGTTCTAATCAATGAATTACAGGAGAAAGTGGCATCCTTTTTAGGTGGAAAAGGTGGTAAAACTTAGAAGATACGCAGATAAATATAAAGAAAAAGTACAAAATAAGCAATTTATTGATGACCTAAAAAACATTTTACAGAGAATTGGGAGACAAGGTAAAAGGAATTAAAAGACCACCAAAAAAAAATAAATAGATACATTTTGGAGAAGTATTTATGAAGATTCTGTGGAACATAACAAAGGTGCTAAATGGATAGAAAAAGTAAAAGAAAGAATAAGAAGTTTAAAGGTACAGGATATGAAATGGGATGAAGTAACAACCAGAGAGATTGAAACAAAGTTAAGAAAAGCCTCCAGTTGAAAAAGCCCAGGTCCAGATGCAGTACCAAACTTCTGGTTAAAGTATTAACATCTTTGCATGAAGATTTAGCTATGAGTAAGAGCTATTTATATGTGCACCCTGAACAGACACCAACCTGGCTAACAACAGGAAAAACAATCCTCCTACTTAAGAGTGGACATGCAAGCTACCCTAAAAACTATAGACCAATAACTTGCCTTTTGACGATGTATAAACTATGCACTGGAATTGATGCCAGCAGAGTTTATAGTCATTTAGAAGAAAACTCAATTATAGCAGTAGAACAAAAGGGCAATAAAAGAAAGTCATATAGAACATTTGTTGGTAAATAAAGTCATAGTGGAGAACTGTAAAAAGGGGAAGAATATAAGTATGGCATGGATTGACTACAAAAAAGCATTTGATAGTATCCCACATTCATGGATAAAAGAGTGCTTAAAAATGTATAAGACACACCCTATACTGATCAACTACATTACAGTAACCATGAAACAGTGGCAGACCACTTTGCAATTAAGCCATGATAAAGGATAAATTATTATCCCAGGGATAATAATTCAAAGGGAGATATTCCAGGGTGACTCTCTGTCACTGCTGCTAGTCTGCCTTGCCCTTAACCCATTAAGCTGTCTACTTAAAGGCTTAGGCCATGGCTATAATTTGGCTCATAAAAACAACAAAGTGTAAAGACTTCACATCTTCTCTTTGTTGATGATTTAAAACTGTATAGCTCATCAGTTAGGAACTGAAAATACAACTGCATGTTGTCAAAACTTTTTTCAGATGATGTAAGAATGTCATTTGGTCTTCATAAATAGCCCTGCAAATTATACTCTGAACCCATATCCTGTAGCTAACAAATACCGAGGGGTTTAACTGATTGTTTTTTCCAAAAACCTTGTGATCTAGCTGGCCCCACTCCATACACCTTTCTTTACTCAGCTCACTCCACTCCCTTCTCTGCCCCCAATTCCCACCCACCCCCACTACTTCTACTTTTATTCTAGCTTATAATCACCTGACCAGTTGTCCAACCCCTAATTCCCTAACCACTAGTCCAACTCAGTCATCCTACCTCCCTCCCACACTGATCCCACACCCAACAACACATTCCCAGACAACACAACTCCACCCTTACACACAACCAACCAGGAATCCTAGTTGTTCTTATCACTCAAAGTAGTATCATGTTACTCACATCACTAACAGTAGCACTACTATCGCTAACCTTCCTAACTTCCTTACAAACATACCAACCACTGCACAATTACTTCTATCACACTACTTACACTAGCTCACCCTCTAAAACCCACTCACACTTCTACAGCTGCCCCACAATCATAAATCTTGCAACTACATATTACTCACTACCAAAAATGACACTATCTCACCATACTAAGAAAAACACACATAGACCAAGCTCACATACAATTAATATTAAGAAGCACATACTAACACTCCTACAAACTCTGCTAACCTCTGGTGACATTCACCCAAATCCAGGTCCCCTCTCAGCCAGACAAACATCTGATCTGCTGATCCTAAATCTCAACATAAGATGCATTATCAACAAGCTGACAGACCTACATGCATTCATAGCCCACTACAACCCTGATGTGCTCACCATTACAGAGAGCTGGCTTAAACCCAGTATCCAAGATGAAGACTTTCTCCCCCCAGGGTATAATACACTTAGATCTGATAGAACAAACAGGAAAGGAGGAGCAGTAGCCATTCTCTTTAAAAACACCCTTGACCTCCATCTCCTGCACACCACACCACCCACATTTCAAAATGCTGAAGTCCTGTTTTCTGTCCTATCCATAAGAAACAAGAAGAAGATCAATATAATATGCTGCTACATATCTCCAGGCAACAATTCGCACATAATAGAAGGCATCCTATACTGGACAAAGGATATTCTACCTCAGAAAACAATCCTACTAGGAGACCTTAACACCGGCTGGGCAGCCTGTAACTCCAGCAGCCCCTCTACACATATCAATCTATATGGGTTCTCTCAACTAATTGAAGAACAAACTAGAATAGATAAGAAAACAAAGAAAGAATCCATACTGGACTGGACACTAACCAGATGACCTAAGTGAACATCTCCCAACCTTTCTACTCCACAAACACTCCAATCACCCCAAACCAGTAGTCTACAAACTCGTATGAGAAGACTGTAACCTTACCCCACAAGACCTAAATACTGCCCTAAGCCACTGCAACTGGGAACCACTACGGACACTTGGGTTAGACCAGGCAGTAGACTACTTCAAAACTACCTTCTGTAACATCTTAACAGTCTAGCTCCCAGTAGAAAGATCAGAGTTAAAGCCAACTACGCACCCTGGCTAAGTAGGGACACTAGAGCCTTACTAAAATCCAGAGATAAAGCCTGGAAAATCTGGAAAACTGACAAAACCTCTAGCTTCAGGCAATACTATCAATAGCTTAGAAACAAGGCAACAACAGACTCAAAAATAAACAAACAAAAAATTTTCTTAGCACCCAAAGCAAACATTCAAAGAATCCACAAAAATTCTGGCATGTCCTATATCTTCATTTACCTGGACTGAAATTAACTTCTTGTTATATTACTATGCTCAGCATACATGATGTAACCTGTTTTGTGTAGTATGCTAGATGTACTGTAACTGACATTGTCTTTTTACCTATGTTCTATATCTTCTTTTAACTGGAGTGTTTTATTAATTTCTTGTTGCTCAGCACACATGATGTAACCTGTTTTGTATATTATGCTGGATGCACAGTATTTGTATAACTTGATGCCGGAGCTTTTCTCCCCGGGCCTCTGCTGAAAATGGACCTGGTCCAGTCGGAATTTCCCAGTTAACAAATGTAAAATAAAATAAAATAAAATAAAATAAATGTGCAAAAGCAACCTTTAAAGCAGGAAAACTGCAGTACCATAAAAACATCAATTTGGGACAAGAATGTGATATAAAAGAACTTGAACAAGAGGGAGTGTATAAATATTTGGGAATTGATGAAGGATCAACAATAAAACATGAACAAATGTGAATAAAACTTAGTAAGGAATACTTTAGAAGACTTAAATTAACCCTAAAAACAGTGTTGACATATAGGAATAAAATCCAAGCTATAAACCAATTTGTTCTTCCTGTCCTAACTTACAGTTTTAGAGTGATTTGACTGGCCCCAAAACTTATTGGATAGATTAGATAGGAAAACAAAAAGGGTGCTTCATGCTCACCAGATGATTTATAAAAATCAGTGCATACCAAGATTATATATTCCCTAATCCGAAGGAGGGATGAGCCTCCTTGAAATTGATTACATGTATAGATCTGCAGTCGTGGGACTCCACACATATCTGCTGACCTCACAAGACCCAAACAGTAAAATTTTTAAAACGTGAGGAGAATAAATCTAAGTTGACTTCTCTGCTTAATCTAGCAGAAGTATTTCGGCATCAAGCAGGAATGGAAATCAAACCAGAAGTAGATAAAAATCAGGCAGCAATTGAATTTGCCAAAAAACAAAAGAAAGACTATAAGGTGAAGGACTAGACGAGAAAGCAAGAAATGTGGAAATGCATAAATATAGCTACACGTACAGAAAACTTCTGGAAGAACCTCATGTTGATCCGGAACGAATGCAGGAATGGTTAAGGAGAGGCGAATTCAAACCAAGATAATATTGGCAGCCCAATATAGTGGACTATATACACGTTGGTTTACAAAGTCCACTGAACATGTGGGAGAAACAGAAAAATGTAGGCTTTGTAAAACAGAATTAGAAACAGTCACACACCTCGTTGCTGGTTGCAACATACTAATGGCAGAAGGACTGTATACTGAAAGGCATAATAATCTGGCAAGAAAAGATAGATGCTAGAAAACCAGATATAGTGGTCCATGAAAAGAAGACAAAAGCAGCATTGATCATTGAAATCGGCACACCCAGTGACTACAGCATCTTGTGTATAGAAAGACACAAAGTCATAAAATATCAGGATCTGCAGTCAGAAACAAGAGCAATGTGTAAGAAAGGTACCCAGACAGTTCCAATAGTAGTAGGAGAAATGGGTCATATAAAAAAGAATCTACAATCGTATTTAGATATGTTACCAATACATGTAACCCCATACGAATTGCAGAAAGAGTCATTACTGGGCACATTGCGGGTGCTTGCTATGAAGAGCCCTTTTGGCTGACATCAAAGATTGAAGCAATACTAATTTCATGAACTTTAATCGTACTTTGACTTAAGAATGGGGTTCATTCCCATCATGGTATTAGAAACCCAAAAGATTTGGAGAAATTAAAAAACAAAAGGTTGAAATGAATGAATTACAGGAGAAAGTGACATCATTTTTACTAATACATAAATTTACATTTGTTGTTCAAGATAGGGGTAAAGTATCCAGAATTTCTTTTATTACTAATTTCCCTTATTAATTCAACTATCATATCCCTCAGGTAACCCCTTTTTATGAACATGTCTTTTAAATGATTACATTCTTCCCTAAAATGTTCACTGGTGGTGACCATTCGAGCAGCTCCCATGAGCTGTCCTTTTACCAGCAAGGATGTAAGTATCTTGAATTTCTAATTATACATAATATGAAATTAATTGATACTCTGTCTACAGAATGTAATGCATTGAATGAACTGATAATGCATGACATACAATTCAAAAAGCTTAAATATTATTATTCAATTGAATTTTTATGAGTATTGACTAACAAATAGAGCAAATTAAAAATAGAAAAATTAGGAAATTAGAAAGGAATAGACTGGAATATATGAATGAAATGGCTTATCCTAGTCCCAAAGAGTCTCAAGTCTGGGGTAGAAGGATTTTCAGAAATACATATGGAACTTCTGAAGTAAGGAATGGATTTAATAGTGGCAATAACAGTAATAATACTGTTAAATAATGATAATACTAAATTGATTGTTTAACTGTGAGAGTGGGGATGTATTTTTATTTAATATGTGGTTACGTGCATTAGGGGATGGGGCTCATTGATCATGTTTTCGTATTTTGGGTATTTAAACATTTTAATCAGTGAGTTTGTGGTGGTGGTGCTGCGGTAGCGTTATCGCCTCATAGCAAGATGTTGTCCCGTTCGATTCTCAGCTAGAGCGTCTTCTGTGTTGAGTTATACGTGAATGGGGCGTGCCTTCGTTGAAGGTTGTGTGTCAGGGCTGGTAACCCGGTACATAAAAATCCACTACCAATCATTAGCGGACCGAAGTTCCGCTGTGGCGACCCCTACCTGGGAAAAAGCCGAAATTCACAAACAATCAGTGAGTTTGTTTATCTGATGACGTAATTTATGACGAAAGTGCTTATCTTTTGTCTATTTTAGAATTAAAGAGTTTATAACTTGTGTTCGTTACCGTGGTTTGGCGTTTTTATTTGTTTTTCGGAGTTTGGATACTGCATTAGTTATGAACAAGTGATCATCTGGTATACATACTAGGGGAATAAGTGTTTGTGAACAAACAAGTGTATGCTAGTAATGAGAGTGCTACATTTATATGGGCTATGAAATATACAAAACTGTATTAATGTGATCGCAGTCTGCATTGATGTCAGAAGAGAAGATGCAGTAAGCTTTTGCCACATATGGGTGATTATACTTTCTAATGAAACAGTGACTATTTTGTGATCAGGTCTCATAAACATAATCAAAAAACAGCACAGACACTTGAACATGAACCACTGTCAACATACACAGCAGAGTCATAAAAGCATTTTTTATATTCCTGTATCCTCACTACTTATAAATGCTGTCTCTAAGATTGCTGCATTTTGGGAAAGAAATTCCCAGGGTACTTCAGTCTCAACTTTCTCATGCAAAAAACAGTTTTCCACATTAGTGATCACACATAAGAAGGCTGATCCTAATGATTATACATTTTTGAATTATATGAAGATTATTTGGGGCTACTGAGCATCACTGCTAAAGTTTGCCTTATCTGAACTGTACACAGCTTTAAAAGCAGTGAACAAGCCAATTCCCTTACTCGTGTATGTTTTATATATATATATATATATACGCTGCTTTGATTTATAAGTGCTTTAATTGTTGACAAATAAGCACTGTACTATTCCTTGGACATTTATTTGTGTTATTTATCATTAATGTATCTCATAGGTTCTAGTTTGTGCACCTTATTTTAAATATTCATCTAGAGAAGATTTTTTTTCAAGTTTGCACATTGAATATTAAGCATTTATATCCATTTTAAATACTACCACGCACTGGTATGTGCAAAATCTTTTTACTTCTTTGAAGAAGTAGTTTTATTTACTGCGCCAGGAATCTGTAATGGCTGGGTGCCAGGCTTAATTAGTCATCAGTGGTGCAGTGGATAGTGCTGTTGCCTCTCAACAAGAGGTTCCCCAGCTCGATTTTTGGCTGGGGTGCCTTCGGTGTGGAGTCTGCATGTCTTCCCTGTGTTTGTGTGGGTTTCCTCTGGCTGCTCTGGTTTCCTCCTACATTCTGAAGACATGTAATAGGTGAATTGGACAGTCTAAGTTAGCCATAGGTGTGAGTGTGTGGTGTGGAGGAACTGTTGTGGCAGGGCTAGCCATCTGGCAGTGTAAACCTCAACTCTCAGTGATTCTGACTGTTGAAGTGACACCTCAACTCCATGTGCAGGAATGGCAAAACGGAGTCGTGGATGGATGAACTGTAATGTGTGGTCACTAAAGTACAAGCATGCGAGTCCTATGTCTTGCGACTGAAAACCAAATTTGTAGTACCTTAAGGATCCCCCCAAGATACAGTAATCTTGGAGTGAGTATATGTAAGTTGTAGATATGATTAGTCTTTTGTGATTGCAGTTGTAAATGATTGCTTAAGAGTCAAAGTTCTGTCATGACATTTAGCAAAAGTGGATATTCAATGGACAAATGAATGATGGAAGGTATTACAGCCTTTCTACTACAGTAAACATCTTTTCTTTATATGGCAAACAGAACTGGGCCTAATACTTTAATGCTTGCTTTACAGGTTTTATGGCAAAG